>NC_137862.1:17579435-17584435 GCF_963924005.1 Protomyctophum bolini | reverse complement strand
ATGAGAAAGATTCCACCCTCATTAGCGCAGTATGCAGTAACCAAGCCAAGTGAAGTAGTACAAGGGCAGGACGGCGCTACACTAACACTTTGGCCTTATCAAGGTTGACATTTTGTATGGACAACACTGTGGCCTTTGGTATTCAGTTGGGGAGCAAAGAGAGAGACCCTGACCTCTCTATGATACATAACAGCTAATGACGTTTCCCGTTCGTCCTGCTCTCAGGGGACTGAGGTGGACAGAGTTCAGTCGTGGACTCCGTCTGCAACGGGTGACTGGGGTTAATAAGAGGGGAAAACATAGTTATTACAGTATGTGCGGACCCCAGAGAGTAACTGTGCCCCCTGCCAAAAGAGTGTTCAGCTCATCTCAACTCAATTCAGTTTCATTAATAATGTTTTTCAGATGAATTACCTAAGAAGTTGGACAGAGAAGCATTTATGATGAAAGGGACATTTGGTCTGGTCTGAGTCTGGCTCTGGTCCTGTTGTTTCCACTGTCATTCAGTGTCATTGTTTACTAAGAGCGTAAAAGAGTGGAGAAGCTCTCGTCATCCTGCTAAATACCTAACCAACGCTGACTAAAGGGCAGTCCATACTGCCGAAGTAGAGTTCGGCGAGTCACAACATCTGGGAGTGCAGCTTTCAGAACAAAAATTTGGAGGAATGCGTTTCAGAAGTTGCGGTTGACGTCATGTTGTAGTTGTACCGGAGCTTTCCGACGAAAAGTTTGATGGTCGGAGCCAGTATGGACTGCCCTTTAGCTGATGACATCGCACTTATCAGTCAATCCTTGGAGTACGCTCAGGCTCTCCTTCAGTCTCTTGAGCAGGCCTCCAACTGTCTTGGTCTTTATCTCAACGAGACGAAAACTGAATACGTAAATATATGCAAATCCAACTATAACCACATTATAAAAAGACTTAACAACACTCCTCTGAAACAGGTTGATGACTAGTATTGACTATACAAGTATTTGGGTTCATATATATCTTCTTCCCAAAAGGACTTTCAAACTAGGAAGTGTATGGCCTGGTCAGCCTGCAATGACATGCATAAGATCTGGTCATTCCAGCTTAGTAAGATGTTCAAACTAAGTAATTTTATTTAGGACGACCGTTGAGCCGATCCTACTCTATGGCTCCGACTCGAGACATGGACACTTTCAAAGAAATTAGAGAAACGGGTTGGATGGCACTTACATCTGCCTCCTAATGAGAGCGCAACATCTGTCTTTTCTGTCTGTCTTGCATTTTTTACATTTATTTATTTAAGTTTGCTTAAAATGTACTTGATATTTCGATGTGAACCTAGGTGATCTTCCTCTCTTCTCTCTTCCAGTTTGTGGTGATAGCAAGTGTAGTGAAATCTACAGACCTGACTTATGATGAGTACAAGTTTCCGCGATGGGCCAACATAGTTGGCTGGGGTGTAGCCATGTCATCTATGATGTTTGTCCCCGGCTATGCTATCTACAAGTTCCTCTCCATGCCCGGAAATTTTAAACAGGTTAGTATCACCCAAGCATGTTTTCTTTTTTCTTCACCCCCCCCCCCCCCCCCCCCCCTCCCCCAGAAAAGATTAAAAAAAAGACTACTGTTAAAATGATGATAGGTTCTTAGTTTACTTATGATCCTAGATGACTATATGCATTTGATGTTTTACCTTGTGTTGTCCTCACTCTGGATTATTTACTCTGGCACGGAGGTGCAGTCGGTACTAGTCACCTCCCAGCTAGAAGGTTCTGGGTTTGATTCCCGCTGGGGACGGTGTGGGTGTGTTCTTTCCTCTGCGTCATCAGAGCCCATACTCTAGGGGGGGTTGGTGAGTTTGCATGTTCTCCCCGGGTAGGCGGGTACCCTCACCAAAAACATGCAGTAGCCTAATCATGGTCTCTTAATTGCTACCCCCTGGCCAGCCGGTGCGCCTGATGGAGGGGAAATTAAGGAACTCGTTGGAATAACGTGTTACTTTCACACGCTACGTTCAACCGGGGAAACTCCCCTGTCAGGTGAAAATAGGCGGCTTGGACATAATGCATTGAAGGAAACATGAGGCCAGGCTCGCTCTAATCAGGTTGGCAGAGGAAGTGTAGCGCGGCTAGTGCCCATGATTACATTAGTCAATTGACACTGGGTGAAAAAAAACGGATTAAAAATTTCAGGGGATATAAATTTTAAAAGAGAGCGCCTGATAAAATGCCTAAAGTGTAAATTGTTTAATTAAATTTGTTCACAATCCAAACATGTTCAGTTACAACTTACAATTGTTTGTTTAATGAACACTACTGAAACAAAAACAAAATAAAAACTGTATCATACCATACGCAGTGCAGCATAACTCAGAGAATATGTGTCCAAATAATGCATAGCCTGGCAAGTACTAGAGCCATTTATATATTATAATGATCACATAGAATGGCATAATAAAAATAAATCTTCGGCTCCTACAATAACTTTGCCTTCCTCCTTTAAACAATGGTATTCTTTACTTTGTAATTAATGTGGTCAGATTCTTTCACCCTTTGTTGTGTTTGCAGGACATACGGTATACAAACCATATTACCCCATGGTACAGTACGTCAGGCCATACAATGGTTACAATGGTGTTATCTATAGTGGGTCTCAATTCTTTATTTTCTGGCGCTGCTAAGAACAGATGCAAAATGATGGCTTCAAAGCAGAGCTGACCGTATGCTGCCGTTTCCCCTCAACCTGCTGGCACTTCCCATGGTGCAGCATTTAAGGCTCTCACAGGCCATTTATTAGTTACTGCGCCGAAATATATATGCGATCTACACCGTAAACCCTGAACTTCGTCTAACAGGAAACAGACCCAAACTTTTTTCGTTGTGGTCAGCTTCAATTTTATAATCTTCCACTTCCAATTGTGTCTGCTCATGTCTCATATAGTCTAGTACCTTCCAATTCTACTGCTTTATCCTGTATCCTGTTCTCCACTTCTCTCTCCTGAATGGATCAAATTGGTATCATGACCTTAAAATGTATTTTCTGAGCTACAGTAGAGAGCCGAGGGAGACCCATGTTACTGAACAAACATTGTATAGCAATGATTGCTATCAGAAAATAGAGCTATTTAAGTAAAAGTGCATTCTTAAAATAGTATGTACGTAAAACCCATTATGTTGTTAAACGTCCACACACGCACAGCAACTCCATTAAGTGACCACAACAGTTGTGGGTGGCACCAAGTGAAGTTCGGCCGGCAGTCAGAATGGGCTTAATCTCTGACAGCCATCAGCCGCTTATACACAGTTGGATGCCACACGTTCAGCCGAGCATCAAAACATCCAGATAAATATTTAATGGTTTTTGGAGGTACATGGACTGTGACAGAGAGATTTAAAGAGCTTGTGTAGTTTATTTAAAACCTGAAGATTATGATCTGTGTCAGAAGAGAAGAGCTGGGGAATGATGCCATGTGATGTTCTGTTCTGTTCTGTTGTTGTTGTTGTTGCAGAGGTTAGCCTATTGCATCACACCTGAACATGAACACCATTTGGTGGCAGAGGGCAAGACCATCCGGCAGTTCACAGTAAGCCCTTCTTCTCTACTTGAAACGCTAATATGTTAAGTCTTGAGCATCTTCAGTTGTTTGTGCCTTGAAAATGTATTTGACACACATGTCTGACTGATTAAAATCAACTAGATATAAGACAGACAGATATAAGACAGACCTAATATTCCATGTTCGTTTGTCTTCCAGCTGAAGCACTGGTTAACCATCTGACAGCAGACATCAAGAATTCATCCTCATATTGTGAGACCTGGTGTGTTGGAGTTGTGTTCTTGCCTCAAGATATTTATTTTGCCCTCCAAGCCTTGATTTATCTATGACTTTTCTTTGAAACTCATTTAGCTACCATGCACTTTTATTTCAACCCCATACTTTTTTATATTGTGAAAATATTTGCACAGTTGTTGGAGTCCATGTGTTGAATACTGGTGCATTCCCATTCCCCCTTGCATTTCCACACATCTTTTACAATCATTTTGGGCTACTAAAAAAGAAAAACAAATGGACCAAATTTGTATTCCCTGCATGGGCTATTACTTAGGGAATTTGAGTCCTATTCATTTCTGACTTTGAACCTTTAATCATTTAGAATGAATGTCCCTGTAATATGGCTGTGTACAGTAAATGTACACGTTAATGTACAGTATGTCAATGTTGGGAGAAAACTACTTTTTCTTGGTGTTCTGTTGGCCGAGCGGCTTAACTGTGTCAGTGCCTTATCAAGCTAGACACTCCATGTTTCACACAGTCTGCAATAGGAGGACATAATAGAAAAACCCCATTACGCCTAATTTATGTTCCGTCGCACGACGCATCCTCACACTCGGAGGACCTATACAGACTCACAGTGTGTTGCATCCGCCACACATTGTGAGCTTGTGGGTTGTTGTTTTTTTTGTTTTGTTTTTCCATCACTTGACGCCGTTGTGCAACGAAGTGTGAGTCTGGCTTTATTACTCAGGAACCAAACTGATATGAATCACAGCTCGTCTGTAGGCTTAAAGCCTTATTTATACGTTGTCGTACGATCGCGTTGCTCACCGAAAACAACACGTTTTCATTTTAGTTGTTTTGCTTTTTGGGCAGGCGACACAGTCTTACAGCAAAGTATAAAATGAGGCATTAGTTACTGTTTGACCCCTTCAGTGACCTTGAGTCCTTTAACCACTTAAACCCTATATGGTTGCGGTAGTCCCTTAGGGCTCTATGCTAGGGTCTTTTCTGTTTTCTGTTATTGTGGGGAAAGCTTCCGCTGAAAATAGCTGATCGACCGGCTTGTAGCAGAGCGGAAATTGTCGATCTGCTATTTCCTGCGAAAGGTTTTCTGGGGAAGTGGTTAATAGTCCCCGGTCTAGTGCATCAAGATCAAGCTCCGTAGGATCTGAAAACTGGCTCGATATAATTAAGCCTTTGTGTCACTTTATGTTACAGAAAAGGGAAAAAAAATAAAAAGTGCATGTTGAA
>NC_137862.1:17441935-17576935 GCF_963924005.1 Protomyctophum bolini | reverse complement strand
TTTATTGTATTTTATTTTACTCAGCCATAACAATTTATTTTCTGTTAACCAACTTGCTGGCTGGCAGGCAGGCAGACAGCTACTCATAGACAGGCAGACAGACAGACAGACAGCTACTCATGGAGAATTGGACAGGCAGGCAGTCAGACAGCTACTCATAGACAGGCAGACAGACAGCTACTCATGGAGAATTGGACAGGCAGGCAGACAGCTACTCATGGACAATTGGACAGGCAGGAAGGCAGACAGCTACTCATAGACAGACAGACAGCTACTCATGGACAATTGGACAGGCAGGAAGGCAGACAGCTACTCATAGACAGACAGACAGCTACTCATAGACAATTGGGCAGGCAGGCAGACAGCTACTCATAGACAGACAGACAGCTACTCATGGACAATTGGACAGGCAGGAAGGCAGACAGCTACTCATAGACAGGCAGACAGACAGCTACTCATGGACAATTAGGCAGGCAGGCAGACAGCTACTCATAGACAGGCAGACAGACAGCTACTCATGGACAATTAGGCAGGCAGGCAGACAGCTACTCAGACAGGCAGACAGACAGCTACTCATGGACAATTGGACAGGCAGGCAGGCAGACAGACAGCTACTCATAGACAGGCAGGCAGACAGCTACTCATAGACAGGCAGACAGTAAGACAGCTACTCATTGACAGACAGACAAATAACTACTCATGGACAGACAGACAGACAGGCAGGCAGGCAGGCAAAGAGCTACTCATGTTATGTTATTATAACAGCTACTCATGTTATGTGCAATAATTTGTGCAGTTATGGAAACAGCTCTTTGTGTTTATGCAAGAAAATGTAACACATTTATTTATTTACATATTGTGTGCATGCACATTGTACTTTGATACATTTTGCGAAAATAAAGCAATTGAAAGAGAGAAGTTATCAAGTATCATTAATGTCGTAATTTTATCTACTGGCCCCTGGCCCCTTGCCATTTTTGTAATGTGGCCCACAGGTAAATCTATTTGAGTATCCCTGGTTTAGGCCTATATGCAGGATCCATTTGTAATGGTCCAGGGAAAAACGCTTTTGCATCATTTCAAAAGATTAAAAAATAATAATATGACATAAAACAAATCCCCAGAAATCTTCAAAAACAATGTCAAAAGAATGTCTGAATTCATAAACAATCCATAACCAAAATAATAATAAAAAAGAATGGTGAAAAATATTTACAGATTTTCTTAAGATTTTTCAGGTTGTTAATTTGTGATGTTTATTTATGTTTTTCTTTTGTATGTTAGGGTTCTTCTTGGAAAACAAATTCAGTCTCAGCTCAGAAAGGAATATGCCATAGTATACTTAAAGGGAAACTTCACCCAAGGAGGAGCAGTGCACCAAAGCATTATGGGAATTGTAGTCCAGGAAGGAAGTGAGCCCAGTGTTGATGACATCATAGACACTGGGCTCACTGCTAAGATCTAAAATATCTAAAACCACATATAACACACATAAAGACCCAGAGCAAAGTGTTCTAAATCTTCTAAACGTCATTAACATATTATGTTTTTGCAAAAAGGGTGAAGTGTCCCTTTAATTGAATGGGGTTACTTGGGGTACTCCTGGAAATCCCCTTCTAGCCTATTACAACACACCCAGAACATGCAGTTGAAGTTGTAAGATAGTAGGCCTACTTTGCAACAAAACAACAAACACAGATTGCAATCACGCAGTGGTGCTTCATCATCAGCTGTAAGTAAAGTAAAACAACACGTTTTTGTGTGAAAACGCACACAACAAAATGCAACTAAACTAACATAGTGTATCTAACCCTCTGTATAATACTGATATTGATCTAATGTGCCACCTATTACAGTGAATATGTACAATTAGAACAACAAAGTAACACAGTATGGATTTTTTTTTTTACTGAAGTAAATTATGCTGCTAGGATAAATTAACCCCCCTGGAGGTCATGTAAAATTATCTCATCTCAAACAAACCAACCAAAAAAAACACACCAGCCGTTAACATCACGTGGCGGCATCCCATTTTCCTGCTTAGTCAGAGCTTCTCATGGTATAGTTGCTGACCGTGCCTTTTTACTGTCTTTGTGTCTCATCTGCACCAGTGACTGAGCTCAGGCCTCATATTCTGGCCCCTCATTGCCCATCCTTTGTGCTGTTGTCTCACCATCCTTGGCCTAATGTGTTGTTGCTCATGATCCCCCGCTGGACACATGCCCAGTTTCCCCATTCTGGAGAGAGTTCAAAACAATAGGCCTAATACTACAGGTAGTCTGCCATAGAGTGAACAAACACTTTATAGTTTTATTGTAAAACTATAATGCGGGCGGAGCACACCAGGCCAGATGGCCTACCCAGGTAGAGGTGCTTCCCCTTGGCCTACTGGCTGCATGAAAAGTTTGGTGCTGATCAGTCCAGTGATTTGGGGGATTAACATTTGAACTCATAACAACTCAACTTATCAAGACTACCGTACAAGCACTCAGAAGAGAGACTCCTTACTTGTTTCTCTGCCGCTCTGTCTCTCCTCTATCTTTGTCTCTTTTGGCCAGTTAGACCATGAAAAGCTTGCATGACGTTCTCAACTCAATTAACAGAAAACACTCGGCACATACCCTGTCTCTGTTGTTTCATTGTCACACAGAGCTGCGTGCTCGGTCACCACAGATACAACAGATGTCCTGAGTAGTAGAAGTCAAATCAAAAGGTAATTACCGCTATTACACATGACATTTAATTAAACACAACCAACAACAGAATCCCTCTGATGGCCAAGAACAATGCATGAGAACTTGGTGCGCAGGAACCCAGATCAGGCTATTCTTCTTCCCATCTACATATCTATTTACTCGCCCTTTGTTTCTTCTCTTGTTCCCCTTCTTCTCTGATATTTACTTCTTTGTCTACACCCAGTGTAGGCAGGAGGATGTGTACATATGCATAATACTGTATGTGTTTATGTTCTGAGACATGTATCTATGTACATGAGTACCGGTATGCATGTGGGAGCTGTAGGCAGGGTATACTGGTAGGATTGTCTATGAAAAAGAAAGCGTTTAGTATTTTTATTTTTCTTGCTGTTAATTTCTGTTCGTATCACTATCGGGCGGGGGTGGGGGGGTGTTTGGCAGGGTTGGTTGCTGGAGGTTACCTCTATGGCAAAAAAACAAATGTTTGTACCCCATCTTTTTCTCTCTCTCTCTCTCTCTCTTTATCTCTCCCTCCCTGTGAGAACTGCATTCTGTGTACTGCTGTCGGTATGAACAATAAAAAACTAAAAAACAATACAGTACAGAGCACAGCACAGTACAGTAACTATAACAATAAAGGTATAGTTGTGAAGGTCTGCAGTGAAAGGGTGAATAATTGATCATTTCCAGAGGCGAAATGGTGTGTTTTCTCGACTGCGCTTTGTTGGTATTTTTGGGAAGAGAGATGCAGTAGAGGCATGTTGTTTGTTTACCAAACAGAAGCACACTGCAATTTTGGTGTCAATGTCGTAGACCACAATTTACCCGTAACCCAGTGGCCTGCCTGCTGGGACCGGGTCTGTAGTGGCATTGACATCTTTTGCAACAAAATATTGATATATACTAGTCAATACAAAAATCCCACACCATTTGAGAACCATGTGGGAAAGGTCTGTGTTTTCAAGAAAGGAACAAAGGAGATCTGCACACTGTATATCTTTTAAAGTGCAAAGGTAAATAATGGCATATCCAAACACAGCATGACGTTTCAAGCCCCTGTTTATCTTCAGAGTGAAGTGTGACAAAGAGCATAATAGAGCCTATTATGCTCACACATCACTTTTACAACAAATATCACACTCGCTGTTTGTGGATCTCCTTTGATCGAGCACCATGCCTCATGTGGTCCTTGGATGTGCGTGAATACTTTTCTCTGTTTAAAGGTCTGTGTTTCATCAGTGGCTGCAACCAAATCCCTCTATTAGAGTCAGGTTGTTATATAGTAACTCAGAATGATATATGGAAATAATTACTTAAAGGAGCATTCAGTGATTTGGGTGATTTGTAAAAAACCCCGGTCCACCCCAGTAACAAGATGTGCACATGCACACGCTCTACAGTGGGGAGAGGCCCTCCTGAGGATGGAGGCCCGTTTCAATTGAAACTTGTGAAACATAGCAAAGGCCTCCATGCACGCACGCACACATGCACACATGCACACACACACACACACACACACACACACACACACACACACACACACACACACACACACACACACACACACACACACACACACACCTGGCATGAAAACACCAGACATCAGTCCTCTTGTATTGAAATGAGCCCCCAAAAAGCAATGCCTTGTGCAGTTTACAAACCAGAGTAGCTTGCACTGCCTTTTTATGCTTTACTGCTTTGAGTTTACCTTCTCTCAGGGGTGCCCAGGTTGCTCCTCTGAACAGCCGAGGCACAGAAAAGGCACACTGCAACGCAAAAGCAGCACGCAAAAAGCTTCACATTGATTACCAAAGACCCCCAACATGAATTGATTAAATTTTATGAATTACCAGCTCCATTATTATTATCTGTGCGGGTCTGCTATAACTGCCTTTGTGTCAGTTTCAGCACAGTAGTTTAGGTAGGAACCAACATTATCTAAGGCTATCTATTGTGTTCTGAGTCGTTTGTTTGGACACATTTGCAGTGCACACATACATGCGGTTTTACATACAGGTCTGGCCGCGCGGCGGTCGCTGGAGTGTGGTCATCACTGGTTTGCTCCACTTGGGCGGCAGGCCACTTCCATCCCTGTTGGCCAGGTGTGGCCCTCCCCACGGTGCTGATTGCATCGGTGCTGGCTGCACTGAGTTTGGAGACCACCTGATGACCTCTCTTCCAGGCCAAGGCTTCATCCATTAGAAATGGATTATATTCGCATCTTTGATGTGTTTACAAACTTAATACAATAAAGAAATGTTTTACAATATCTTTTTGGCTCAGTTCTCAGTATGCAGGAAGTTAATCAACTTACATACATGACGTTGATATATGTGGCAGTTCACCCTGCCACTGAGGATTTATTGGACGAGTCCGACCTGTATTACGGTAAGTTCTGATTATGTTATTTCTAATGTAACAGGCGGGCCGGGACACAAATGGGTGAATTATTATGTATTGTGTATAGTTGCAGAGATTTATATTATTTTGGGATGTGTATGTTTTTGGGTTGATTGCTAATTGCTTGTTGTCTCCATGTTAGGGAGCAACCATCAGCAGTGGGGGGTGGGGAACATACCAACAGTATGAGGGTTTGTTTAGAGTACTCTGATTTATCATTGTGTATATTATGTATAATATGTGGAATATTATGTAACAGTTTAAATGTGTGTATGAAATGTGGTGTCTCTGGACATTGAGTAACTGGGGAAATTGTGGAATCAATTTAGGGTTGGTATGGTCCGTGGGAGGGGCTTAGCCTATATAAGTAGGGAGACTTCCCACTGCCAGGCAGTCAAAGCAGGACTGCAGAGGTGAGGGATGAGGGCCAACCTGCCAGTTGCTGTGTAAATACCTTCGTTCAGTTTTCATGGTGTGAAAAGGTGAATAAAGAACAGACTACTACTACTGCATCCAAGGTTCTTCCTACATTTGCCTTATATATTCGGCAAACACTACCCACACTCTAGGGCAAAGTGTGACAATATACTGTATTTACATGGCTCAACGAGCAGTAAAGTAGAGAGAAAATGTATCATACATGGTTTTGAGTAGTCAGTGGACACTTGGCACATGGTTTAGGCTTTAAAGAAAATAAAAGGCGATGATGGCAAACGACAAATGACAAAAACAAACTGCAAACTAAAGCATGTCATTGGCCTGCCGGGGGAACGTCCAACACGCACCATCCTGGACTTCAATCCCTAGCAGGCCGGCTGGAGACGACCTAGAGGCGCCCCCCGCACCCGCTGGCTGGATGTAATAGCCCAGGACCTTAGAGCAATAGAGCATGTAACGTGACTTTGGCACAAGTTCAACACCTTGCCCACAACAGACCCAGATGGAGAGACCTGGTGGCTCTACGCGCCCTGAAGTGCAAGAGGACTACGTAAGTAAGTAAACTAAACCTAGGCTCCTTCCTGAAGGGAGTTGAAATAGGACAAAACAAACTAACCCGAAGGAAGGGACTCCCTTCCTTCGGGTTAGTTTGTTTTGTCCTATTATTTCAACTCCCTTCAAGGGAGTTGAAATAATAGGACAAAACAAACGAACACTCCTTCCCGAAGGGAGTCTAACCAAACAGAATGGGAGCACAGGGTAACGAAAATGAGCAACAATAGGCCCGGTCTGGGCACCTAGGCTGCCAGACCAGCCGGACGGCGTGCTGCGGGTTCGGCTCCCGAGCCCGAAAGCCTTTGCCACGTGTCACTTCCCATCTCTCTCCCCCTTTCCTGTCTGACTACTGTTCCCTATCAATAAAGGCATAAAAAGCCCCCCGAGGAAAGACCTTGAAAAAACGGAGCGGTGTTTCCTCGTCAGACACCATATAGTTATAAAAAGATAGACTCAAGGAGGACCGGAGCGACAGCCCCTCCCCCCATATATATACACTAACAACATAGATATAAATATATAATATATGGATATAGCAATAAATACATATATATTAATCATACCATTTACCAAACTGAATCATAACCATAATAACAAACAAATTAACGGCAACTGATTCTACTGATTTCCATGGTTTAATATTGAGTTGTTTTTTTTGCATTTTTGGTTATCTATAGACGGAGTTAATAAAATAATTTAAAACGTTCCTTGTTTGTGTGGGCTTCCTCGTTGTAAACTGAGCCATTTGTAACAGCGGGATCCTAATAAACTTAATAAACTCAACTCAATGCATAATTCAGCATTTGCATGGGTGGAGCCCACCATGCTGCCAAACTTCCATAGAGGAAGACTAGGAAAAAGACAACAAAGAAGGCACTGTTGGCGAAGAAGCATAGTGCAAGATTATTTTTCTCTGTGATTCCATATCTACCACTCTCCCTTCAATCTCTAGTCTCTACTGTATCTCTGTCCTGTTTCTCTCTCTGTCACTGTCCGTCTTTCTATCTGTTTCTCTGGGAGGATCTGTCACGATAAAGAAGCTTAGGGGCCAGTCTCATCTACCTTATCTGTGTCTGCATGCTTTCTATGGCTGCCTCCCTGTGCCTCATTTGTGCAGCAAAAGGTCAAAACCACAAACTTTCTTCAAATGTATTTAGCCAATAAAAGTAGAGCCAGCCCAGCATAGATTGTACGTTAATGGGCAGCTCTGTACAGCAATAATGTGATTGGAGCACAGGAGAACTTTTTTGTCTCTTCAGAGCGAGGGCTTGTTCTATACTGAATCCAATTGACAGATAATAATACATGTGACCAAGCCATAAAATCCATTTGTAGACATGAAGCCTGACAAGAGGATCATAATGAAAGTGTTGCTGCTGAGGAAAGGTAATGCTTTCTCTGTGAGGAATTCTCCAGTGGATTATGCCTGGAATTGCAAGAACTTACTCTAGTAAAGGGTTTAGGTTTTAATCCGTTTTTGGGTTTCTTTGATAAGAGAAAATACTAGACCCACGGTTATAATTATGCTTATTAGATTATTACACTCTGTCCTGTAGCCTAACTTAATTTTCTTATGGTTTTACTTCTTGGTAAATTGCTTGGCTTCTCAGAAATTAATCAATTTGTAGAACAAATTTCGGTGTAGAGTGTAGACATTCCTTGGGTTCAGAACAAGTAAGCTGGCTAATATTTTGTCTCTGTCGGGTGGAAACCTCATATGTCCACGTTACGTATGTTACGTTTCAGGATTCAACTTAAGTATCAAAAGTAGCTGAAAACACGCCGATTCGTGTTGCATTTTGAGCTTGCAGATCTGCTACTTTTGATACTTTTGTGTGATGCTGTAGTAGTATGATCAAGTATGGTGTTCATTTACAAAAACAAAACACCAAAATTACAAATATAGAGACTATACTAGAGGTTTCTGCCCAACAATTCGCAATGATAGGGGGTACTCTTAAATCGTGTTGAAATAAAGAAAAGCTGAATCACTTACACTTTGTCGTATGACAATGAACAAAAACAGGCAGTGTGATGCATTGTGAACTTTAAAGTCTTTTTTAAATGTTAAAATATGTGCGGAAGTTCTTTTTGCAACTTTGAGAGGGACATTTGCTGAAAATAGGGACACAATGGCCGATGGTTATACACAATGTACAATTTACCGATTTTACAAACCAGAGTAGCTTGCACTTTTATGCTTTACGTACTGCTTTGAGTTTAACTTCTCTCAGGGGTTCCCTGGTTGCTTCTCTGAACAGCTGAGGCACATCAAAGGTGCACTGCAACGAAAAGCAGCAAGCAAAAAACGTCACATTGATAACAAGTACAATGAACAAAAACAGGCAGTGTGATGCATTGTGAACTTTTAAAGGACTACTTCACCACTTTTCAACCTATCTTCATATAATAGGTCGGGTCCTCACTAATAATCATGATAAAATGGCACAAATTTTTTCTATTCAGTATGTGGCCCAATCCCAATCCACTCCCTTGCTGACTCAATGAGCCCTCACTGATTTAGCTGCGCGTTCATGTGAAGTCTGCGAGGGCTTGAGGGATGTCCCATTTGTAATCGGTAAGTCAGTGAGTGCTCAGCACCGCCCCTTTATGTGCCCTTTGCCAAAGTCAGCATCGATGCTGACTTTGGCTGACTTTAGCAAAGAAATTACCCACAGTTCATAGCGTTACCATGGGATCCGAACGTCAATCATTTAAGTATGCAAATTAGTTATGTATCGCGGTTAGAATGTCAACAAACACAATAGTGCTTTCTCACTGTTCTCAAAAGGAGACGGAATGGAAGGATACGTATAGGCTATATATTTAATAACAATAATAATAATAAGGGAAACATGATGAGAAATGACTAATGAGCAAAGTAAAAGAATATGGAAATGAAATGTATAATGAATATTATTATATATGAATATTACAACCCATATCACACAGGAAAGCGTATTTATGAAACTAATAATACAACGATCAGCTTAAATACTAAAATAGACATGATAGACATGTATAAATAGGCCAATGATGTAGGTAGGCACTGGCTGTGAATAAGGACAGTTTTTATAAAGTGATGCAAAGTGTCATGAATGGCGGACTCATCTTAAAAGTGCTGTCCCATTTCTTTCACAACAATTTTGAGCCCTTGCAGCCTCTCACCCTCAAGCACTTACAGCTGACGTCATTAAAGTCAATGAGGGTCCAGGGCTCAGGGCTTGAGAGAGGCAATTGGGATTAATGGACCTGTGTCTCATAGGAGGGCTGTGGGCAGTTTATAAACCGTCATCCAGTGACATCATCGATAGACAGATTTGTTTTTTTACAAAAAGGTTTTCATTATCGTGAGGACGATGGCTTCCATTTTAGAACCTAGAATCAGTCTAAACAAATGTATTGTTTTGAAACTGTCTGGGCAGCTAGTGCACAATAGCTGTGTGCCGTACAGGATGAGCAGGGGTGGCCTTAGGGATCTGGAGGCCCGTTTCAAGACGGCCCCCATCACTCTTGACAATTACGCCAGCAACAACAACTCTCCTCATCATCTCTTCACAATAAAGTGTCTCCCCTTTACCTCCCAATGCCGCACATTGTGTAAGATAACAGCGTGGGAGAGAGCAAGGCAGCGAGTGAGCGAGAGAGAGACAGGATGAGAGAGACAGAGAGAGGGCCTCGGTGCAAGGGTGGGGGTGCCCGAGGCCCCCTAGAAGAGGATGGAGGCCCCCTAGAGGCTGGAGTCTCATTTCAATTGAAACTGATGAAACATAGCAAAGGCCTCTTATGAGGACGAGGCAACTTAGTCATGAAACACAAAATAATATTGTCCCTGCTGCTACCCCCTGATGATGTTTTCTATTTGCCTTGAGTGAAGTAATAGTGAAGTCACCCTGCTGAGTTTAATTCCCAACTCTAGAACATCTGGAGACCATACTTAAGAGTGACAGATTTAAATTTCCCACAGCACATAAAAATTAAAATTAAAATGGCATCTATCATCCCCCCAAAATGACAAATGAGTTTCCTTGGCTTGTAGGGATTATTTACTCCATAAATGTAAACAATATTGCAGTAATCCCTCGCCTAATGACATGTTTTATGTAGAGGAAATTGAATACACAAATTGGTGTGGAGGGGTAGGCAGTAGGCACTATATGCACATGTTTCCCGAGGTAAAGGGCCTCTAGGAATTGTCCTGCATGCTTCATAGGTTTATGTTGAAAAGGGAATACTGTCGACACATACAGTATTTACGGAGTGGGTTGCACTGCAGTTCTTCATCCCAAGCTGAGAGGGTGGGACAGAGGAAGTCAGGCATCAATGCTCCTTTTTTGGTACAGTAAATATTCTCTTGTTTTTGTTGGAAGTGGGAGGGAGCCATAGAAGGATGAGCTTTTCCATTGCACTCTCCAGGCAAGACACCCTTGAAAGCAGTATTGCATGCAAGAAGGTCACATGCACAAAAAAACTTTGTTGTTGGTACACTGGACGAGCTATTATTTTTAAGCTTTGATGAAGACATGTCCCATTAGTTATTTTCCACTTCTCTGTGCCAAATATGCTGTCACACATATTAGCACCCCAAAATGTTATTGTGGTATTAACTTTGAGGATAATGGAAACAGTTGAACTTTGATTGTGAGAGGTTGTTTGGTTCTCTCTCAGATTCATCTAAAAAGCTATACCGTGGAATGGGAAACGAGATTGGAGCTGATAACCGGACTCCATGAACTTGTCCATCGTGCATGCTGCATCTTACAATAAATGCATTACTTCTCTGTGTGTGTGTATGTACGTGTGTATGTCTGTAATCCACGTAATTCGAGAACCGTTCGCCCCACCGACTTCAAATTTCACACGCATTCCACACCAGCACAGCGAGTGCAGTGCCTGGTGTCGAGTTGGTCAGATACACGATTGTCCAGAACCACCACAAAAGGCTCTGGTCAGGCTCTGCCAGTGAACTAATGAGCCTAAGTCAGCTCACTTGTACAATTCCGAGTCTCTGCCTCAGCCAAGACAAAACTGACATAACCGGACTGTCACGCCATACGGCGCCATCTTGGATGTGTAGGCCTACATATTAGCTCGTACCGTACAGGGGTTCTCTAACTAGTTGGTGTGTGTAGCTCACATCGCTAGTGCTCGTTCAGCAGTATATTTTGTCAAAATGGGATTTACTAAATAGATAATGGACTAACGTTTCACTGCATACCCAAATGGAAGCTCCATGAGTCAAGCCAGGTTTCCGAAATGACTAAGAGACAGCACATGGCCTGGTTGTCTGCTGTATGTCCCACCCTGCCTATAGTGTATGAATGAATGAATGAATGAATGAATGAATGAATTTTTATTTTCGTGTCTTGTCAATTAAGACCCATCCCTTACGGGATTATAAGACACCAACAACATAAATAAACAATATCACGTTCACTTCTCACACAGAAGTTACACAATTGATCAAAACAAAAAACAGAAATATACATTATCATAAAATAAAATAATATAATAAATAATAAATCACATATAAGTTTTCTTTGTCCTTATGTCCCAAGCTTTCTCTATATATTCTGCTAATGCAAATATCTTTTGTTCAAAAATCCATCTCAGTCGCTCTGCATCACTTAACCACATCAAATCTATATTTTTACATCTGTTAAATAACTTTTGACGTAGCTCATGATACAACGGGCAATAGAAAAGAAAATGGAACTCATTCTCAATATCATTTATGTCACAGTAGGTGCAAATACGTTCTTCTTCTGTAACTCCTCTATACCTCCCAGTCTCAAGGTGCAAGGGCAATATCCCAGAACGAAGTTGGGCACATAGGGATCTTTGTCTTTTGGATAATGGGGCACAAACGTACTTTTCATTAGCATAAGAGCTTTTTATCGTAACAAATGTTCTCAACTTTGGTTTGTACAATATGTCCTGTGACCATTTGTTCTGAAATAAACTATAAAGTGTGTCTTTAACCATTGAGATGTTTACAACCCTGTTATTTAGAAAACTGTCATGTAACCCAGTACGTACAAGAGTGTCCTCTATTGCACTTGCCCATGCACCTTTTACTGATACATCCCAGTTGAAAATCTTCCTAGCAACTCTGTTCTCTGGCATTCTGATTAGTCGGTTCCATAAGGCCATCATGCTGCCTCTCCACCTTATCTCACACGGCTCCCAACCCATGTCTCCTGTTATTGCTAATACAGGCGCAAATTTGTGCACTCCTAAAAAGTACCGTATGGCTCTATTCTGAACCATTTGTCCCTTCATATTCATGTTTGAGCCCCATATTCCCGCCATATAATCCATGACAGGGCAGACACACGTGTGAAACAGTTTGGAGTAGGCAGCATATCCTAAATCACCCAGCTGTTTAGTTTTGGCTATTATGCCACCTAGGGCCCTACCTGCAGATCCTGCCAATACCGATGTACCATATTCATAAAGTAAATGTTCATCCAAGTTAAGACCCAAATATTTGTAATTTTCAACATACTGTAATTTGTGTTCTCCTAGCTGGAACTGAAAATCACTCCTCTTTGTTCTGATTTGTCTGAAATGCATGATCTGGGTTTTACTATGATTAACTGTCAGTTTCCACTTTTTACACCACTTTGCTGTACACATCAGCATTGTCTGCAATTCATTTTCATTTTCTGCTACTAGAATAATGTCATCTGCGTACATCAAGATATCTAGTTTATTACTGCCATCATAGTTTAAACCCAATTCCAGTTGTTTAATTTCCTTTGCTAGATTATTAATGAATATTGCGAAGAGGGTCGGGGAGAGACAATCCCCCTGCTTGACACCAGATGGCGTTGGAAACCACCCTGAGCTGTATTCATTTACTCTGACACAAGCCTGAGGTTCTTTATACAGGGACTGTATTGCCCAATAAAACATTCCATGGATACCCTCTTCCAGTAGGCGATAAGCTAGTAAATCACGGTTGACAAAATCAAAAGCCTTCTGAAAATCGATATAACAAGCAAAGGAGGACTTGTTTTGCATTATTCTATCATTAACTACTGTAGTAATGGAAAATACATGATCAATACAGGCTCTAGCCTTTCTAAATCCATTCTGCTCTTCAACAAGAAGGTTATTTTGTTCTAGGTAATTTGTAAGTCTTGAGTTAAGAATTGAGGTATAAACTTTATATACTGTGCTCAAAAGACTAATGCCTCTGTAGTTTAAGGGTATTCTAGGGTCATTTTTGGAAGACTTCGGTATTGGGCTTACAATAGATTTATACCAAACTGAGGGAATAGTACCTGTTTCGAAACAAAAACCAAATAGAACATAAAGTGCCTCTGTGAACCAGGTATTCTTTTTTTTTTATATTATTTATTTTGAGGGTTTTCTTTACATAGACACAAGGACAGACAGCAGACTTACATACAAGACAGTTACTTACATAAAAACAACAATAAATAAACAAGGAAAAAAAAATAGAACTAAATTAAAATAAAATGAAAAATAGCTAATAAATAATAGTTTCCAAGTGGTACATGGGTTGTATGATGTATGTGTGCACGTTGAGGTGGGTTCCGTCCTAAACAGAGTCAAATGCGCTCTTCAATATGATTTAAAAAGGGGGTCCATACCTCCACAAATACATCTGCCTTATTTTGTGTTTCATACTTGAGTCTCTCCAGTGGTAGTATTGACATTATTTGGGCCATCCACATATGTTCTGAGGGTATTTCATCTGTCTTCCAAAAAATTAAGATACATTTCTTTGCTAAGAATCTAAATAGATCAAATAATTTCCTATGAGCAGAGCTCAACTTTACATTTGGGTCTGCCCCCAACAGGTATAACAGAGGAGATTTTCTCAATTTTACTTTAAGGATTTTTTCAATTTGATCATGAATTATTTGCCAAAATGGTTTGATTTTTGGACAAAACCAGAACATATGGGGGTAGGTACCCAAATGCAGTTTGCATCTGTTACACAGGGGAGAGTTCTCCCTGGACATTTTGTTTAGACAAACAGGGGTTAAGTATGTTTTGAAAATAAACTTGTAATTATGTTCTAGGATTCTAGGAGTAAGTGAAGATAGATTTACTTTTACACATATTGTTGTCCATGTTTCCTGGTCAATTACAACATTTAGATCTTTTTCCCATATCCTTCTCAGAGGCTGGAAGGATGACGTCACTCTACCATTGAGGATTTTATAAATCTTTGAAGTGAATTTTAACATAGATTGGGTGTTAATAATGCATTGTTCTATCTCGTCTATGTGAGACCTAAAAATATTTTTCCTAAGCAAAGATTGTAAAAAGTGTCTTAATTGTAAGTACTGGAATAAGTTTGTGGAAGACAGACCAAATTCCTCCTTCACCTCTGAAAAGGGCTTGATGTTTGTACTACTGAGTAGACAGCCCAAATTGTTAACACCTTTGTTAGTCCACCTTTGCAAACCAATCTCACTTAGACTCGCCGGTAAATCTGGGTTATGAGAAACAGGTGAAAGGACAGATAAACTCTTTGGAATTTTACAGTATTTTTTACACTTTGGCCACATTGATAAAATGCCGTTAACAACGAAGGATTTGTTGAGCCCTGACAAACTCGCGTTTACAAAAGGGAGAGATTTAAGTGGAATTGGGTGACTGAGATGGGATTCTATTGTTTTCCATAGGGAATCATCAGACTCCTGGAACCATTCAGTCATTCGTTTAATTTGAGCAGACCAATAGTATAATTCAAGATTTGGGAGGGCTAAACCACCTTCGTTATAAGGTTTACACAGTGTGGCCAGAGAGATTCGTACCTTTTTATGGTTCCAGAGAAATCTAGAGATATTAGTGTTTAAATTAGCAAAGAATAAGGGTGGAATTGGACAGGGTAATGATTGAAATAGATAATTTAATCTTGGCAACAGGTTCATTTTAACTACATTAATTCGACCTATAAGTGTTAGAGGTAGGTTGGTCCATAAGTCCATGTCATCTTTCAGCTTTTGTACTAGAGGTGTATAGTTACAGGTATAAAGATTGTCCAGTATGGGAGAGATGAAAACACCGAGATAAGTAAATCCTTCTTTTGTCTGTTTAAAGGGGGATAAGGTGTTAAGTTTTTCGTCATCTATCTGAGTCAGTGGACAGAGAGTAGATTTGGTTAGGTTAATTTTATAACCAGAAAGAGAGCCATATAAGTTAATTACTGACATTAAATTAGGAATTGATTGGTCTAAATTAGATATAAATAGCAAAGTATCATCGGCATATAGCGAGATCTTGTGTTCTAGGTTGCCAGCTTGTATGCCTTTAATACTAGGATTTAATCGAATTGTTTGGGCGAAGGATTCGGCTACAAGCGCGTACAGAGCTCCAGATAACGGACAACCTTGCCTGGTCCCTCTTGCTAAATTAATTTTCTTTGAAAGAAGGCCATTTGTAAAAACTTGTGCGGTTGGTGAGGTATATAATGTTTTTATACAGCTAATGAACTTAGGGCCAAGATCAAAATGCGCAAGGGTGGAGAGGAGGAAGCTCCAATCTACAACATCAAAGGCCTTTTCTCCGTCCAGCGATATAATTGCGGATTCGTCTCCATTTTTACCAGCATAATCTATTATATTTACCAGTCGGCGTATGTTGTCTGCGCCATGCCGGCCTTTAACAAAGCCTGTCTGGTCATTTTTTATCAATAATGGGAGAACAGAATCCAACCGTTTAGCCAGCAGCTTGGCGACAATTTTATAGTCGGTATTAAGAAGTGAAATTGGCCTATAGGATGAGCAGTCGTGCATATCTTTATCTTTTTTTTTTATAAGGGTAATAGCTGCCTCTTTCATGGACCCGGGAATAATATTACAGTCAACAAAATCTTGTACCATAGGCATGAAAAGTGGTTGCAGTTCGGACCAGAAATGTAAATAAAATTCAACTGGGAATCCGTCAAGGCCAGGACTTTTCCCAACAGACATAGCCTTAATAGTGTCATGAGTCTCTTCGGTTGTGACTGGGGCATTTAACTGTGTACGATCCTCAGCAGATACTTTAGGTAGGTTAGCCGCTTGTAAAAAGGAGTCAATACTTTCACTAGTTGGAGAGATATGTGCTTGATATAGATTATTAAAAAAGGTAAAAAATGTGTCATTAATCACCTCCGGGTCATATGAAATTTCCTGATACTGTGTCCTAATTGCTTTAATTTGGCGTTCTGTGTGTTCTTTTTTAAGTTGATATGACAACAATTTACCAATTCTATTATTAAATTCATAGTGTTTTTGTCTTGAAAATAATAATAGTTTTTTGGTGTCATTGACATACTCAAGCTCCAATTTAGCTTTGACTGCTGATAGCGCCTTCCAGTTTGGGTCTGAAGGTGTATGTCTATGGATTGTTTCCAGCTGTTTTAATTGGTTCTCTAGTTCGGTTCTGGCCTTTTTGGACTCTCTTTTTTTAAATGAAGCATATGAAATTATATAGCCGCGAAAAGTAGCTTTTGCAGCATCCCATAACATAGCTGCAGTCACTTCCGAATGCTTGTTTTCATTTAAAAAATCGGAGACGACTTTTTTGAAGTATGAGTCAAACTCACTATCAGTTAGGAGAGAGGTATTAAACTTCCAGCTCTTAGACACCGGCTTGGGTTGGGTTAGTGTGATGTCAAGGAAGATAGGGGCGTGGTCTGAGATGACAATCTGTCCTATATCACATTTTGATACCGAGTGGGCCATGCCACATGGAATCAAGAAGTAATCTAATCTTGAATAGGATTTGTGTGGATTGGAAAAAAAAGTATAATTTCTAGAGTTGGGGTTAAATTCCCTCCATACATCAATGAGGCCAACCTCCTCGCACAGACCATTCAGGGCTGCAGAGGATCTTGATCTCACCAGTGTAGGTGGAGCCTTATCAGCCATCGGATCCATTAGGAGATTGAGATCTCCTGCAATTAGGCCCACACCTCTACAATGATAGCTAAACAGCGTGATCATTTCTGCCATGAACTCAGGACAGTCCTCATTAGGAGCGTATACGTTTAATAGTGTCATATGTTGACCACACACGGAGCCAGTAATTAGAATATATCTTCCCTCTGAATCAAGTATTTGGTTTTCAAATATGAAAGGAATCTGTTTGTCGATGAGGATGGCGACTCCTCTACTATTTGATTTAAAAGAGGAGGAGAAAACTTGCCCGACCCAGCCGTTTTTTAGTTTTAAGTGCTCTATTGAAGTCATATGAGTTTCTTGTAGTAGTGCTATAGAGGCTTTGTATTTTTTAAGATGTGTTAGAACTGTTTTGCGTTTAATAGCGTGACCCAAGCCTCTTACATTCCAAGATATTATATTTAATTTAGACATAGTACTTGGAGTAGGTTTAGCTTAAATCTTGCAGTTGCATTAAATAAATGGAGCCTGTCATTACGATTACCTCTGGTGAAACCTGATGTATAAGGCTCAATGCCCGCCTGAGGATGCACACAATTGTAATATTTACATTCATTTTTATCAGAATACCACTTGGAGTTAAATACGTTTAAATACAAGACAACATTGGGGTAGTGAGTAATAGCAAACAAAAAACTAAACAAAAACACTAAACAAATTACACAACATAGACACGCAGACAAACAGAAATTAATGATGTCAAGTAACATCATAATAACACTAATCATTCCAAGGGGCTATGCCTCAGTACCCGGGAAGGGGGAGAGAAACCTTAAGCTTAATATCTAATGTGCCTATGGCAGGTGGTGTGCTTAATAGGCCTGTGCTTGCAGAACAGTTTTATATTTGTATTTTTTTTTTTTTTTCCCTTTTCTTTCTTTTTTTTTTTTTCTAATAGTAGCTACACACAACACAAAGAAGCAAATACGAAATAATTAAAGAGGTATAGAACTTAAAAGTAGCCTATAAACCCAAAACATAATGAAGCCAGGCGTCAGGGGCCAGGCCACCCTCAAATTTGGCCTAAGCTCTAGTTTGTTCATATCTACATACCAGAGTTCTCGTTATTTTTTTAAACATTTTTAATATTAACAAGCCAAGATCACTCAAGTGAGAGAAATAATGATTAAATAGTTAGTAGCATTTACTCATCTCATGTGGGTTTAAATTGATGGACATTACTTTTACTTATCATTAAAAGAAAGAACAAAATCAAATCGAGGGGCACAAATATAGGTTTCGATATACTCTGCGCACAGATGTATTAATTTAAATTATATGTAACTCTGGAAGCATAATTTTAAATCGAAACGGATCAAAATTTGGTTGCACTCACTCGCTGGCTAAAATGCACAGCTTGAGAGAATAGCTGAACTCGTAGGCCTTATGCGCAGGAAGAGATAAGACTAAAGACTAAAGGAAAAACAGACAGTTGGACTAGAAAGTATAGGCTTGAATCATTCAAATAAATAATAGATAATGATAAATCAAATGATCTGTTCGATCCTTAGCGCAATCGTCGTCGCATTGATCGACGTGATATAAGAGGAACCAAACTAACTAATCATAAGCCAAACCAGCAAACAAAACAAAAAAACCGACAAACAAAATAACACCATTAGAAGTAGAAAATAGGTAGACAACTATTCAATTTTAAATTGTTGTGGTCATTTTGAATTGCGTATGGGCGAAAACGAAACAAATAAATTATAATTAGAATAAAGGGTCCATGCATTCGCGCAACGCCTGCCTCAGTAAGAGACAGCGGCTAGATGAAAAAAAAATAAAAAAGCACAAAAAAGAAAGCAACAAAACAAGGGACTAATAGCAGGCTGTTTCGTGGCTGTTTATATAGCCCGTCGTCAGGCGTTTTCTTTAGAATTATGTTCCCATCCTCATTTTAATCCATAAATGGAGCACACAACGTCAAGTGCGGCGAATGAAGTGAATGAGATGGGTGCGTGTGTGTGTTTGTGTATAATGTGTGTGAGGGGGGGTATGGGCCGCGGGCGTATGATCCATGAAGTCTCAGCCTGGTGGATGAATTGTGGTGCAAACCTCTCGTTTATAGTTTATTAATCAGACAGTCAGATTGAGAGAAAAAGGAAATCATGGGCTTACCACCTTGGGAGCAGTCAGGCGTTGATTTCGGTGTAACGCTCGGTGCCAAATAATATTTTGCACGCAGTGTTACGGCTTTAGACTACTGTCAGTCAACTTTTATGTCGGGGAATTTCTCTTTCATTTCCCTCTTGGCTGTGTCTGGATCCCTGAACGTGAACATTTCGGAGCCGATCGACACCTGTAGAATTCCTGGATGTCGCATTCTGGTTTTGAATCCCTTCTCATGGAGCGATTGTCTTAGAGGCCAGTATTCTTGTTCGCGGCGTCTCAGTCTTGCCGACTTGTCGGGCTTGAGCTTCAGCAGCTGGTCTTCAAGTTTGATTTCGGCTGAGTTCGCTGCTTTCAGTATATCCAACTTCTTTTGGAACGTGAACATTTTGAAGATGATCCTCCGTGGTTTGCCCGTCTGCTTCTCTACTCCAACGCGGTGTGCTGCCTGGAAATCGCTCTCCTGAATCTGTATTTCGAGTTTATCAGAGAGCAGGGTTGCTAAGTATGATATCATGTTGGCGTTTTCGCGTCTCTCTGGCACATTAAACAATAAAATATTGTTGCGCCTCGAGTGGTTCTCTAAACTGTCAATCTCGTTCATTGCGTCTTCAAGTTTAGATTCCAAGTGTTTAATTCTTTTGTCATGATGTTTGAGTTCAACGCCTTGGTCATGCAGGTCTGCCTCTGCCTTCTCCATTGTATTGCCCAGGCAGCCAATCTTTTTCTCCATCGTATCAATCTTTCCCGCAAGCAGGTCTATTTTGTCAACCTTTACCGACAGTATAGCAACCTGCTCTGCAAGATGTTTATTTGATTCAGCCACTTGCTCCATCAGTTCTTGTAGTCGCTCCATGCCTTTTTGGTCTTTTTTGTCTTTTTGATTGCGGGTTTGTGCAGTTGTCATTGTTAGAATTGTTTGATAGACGGCCTACTCCGCCATTGCGTGGAGTCAGTTTGTTCAAACAATGATCTGGTAAAAAGTCAGCATGATTCTTTTAGTAATGCAACATGGACTATAATTCGCATATCACAGAAAGAAACACCAAAGGTTTCCCAATTTCCCGAGCAGGAGCCTCTCTACAGCCTACTCACACCCGTCCGCCATCTTGTGAACCAGGTATTCTTAAGTATTTCATTTGTTATTTCATCAAAACCAGATGCTTTGCCCACCTTCAGGGCCGCAATAGCAGTTTTCACCTCCTCAATATTAATCATCTCATCTCATTGTATATTCTCTTTCCCAATGTAAATTGCAAGCTTCTTTGGCAAATGGGTAAATAGAAACAGACAGCATCCATGGACTTTTTAAGTTATGTCAAATTATTGAATTTGCCACAAGCAGACTCCAATCAAGTTATTGAAACATCTGAGTTACAGTATATGTCTAAATTGTCTATATAAATCCCGTTCGAGATATCCACTACAACGAGTTCTAATTATTTAAGTTTGAAGTTTGAAACTCTTATTGGTTATACTGTACGTCATCCACATACCTCGGCCAATTGGATTGGCTTGGCTCCGTATGTTGGTGGCGTCGCTCGGCCGATCAGATATTGTGTATTTTTGGTGTTGTCCCTCGGCCAATCAGGAACCACCGTTTTTATCCCTGAAAATACACAATCTCTGATTGGCCGAGCGGGGCCACCAAAAATCCATAATCCCTGATTGGCCCAAGGGACCACCAAAAAGACACATACTGATTGGCCAAGAGGGAACCACCACAAATTCACAATCCCCGATTGGCCGAGGGAGTCGCCGCCGACATACGCAGCCGCTCTGCTCGTGCAAGTAATACGACATGAGAACATGTCCATGCCCCAAAAATCTGGGTGCCCCTCACTTAACCCATGCTGACATGAGATCAGATTCTAAAAATGTCTTCTACATCCTGACAGTTTTCATTCTGAACTGAGATCAGATTCTAAAAATGTCTTCTATGTCAGTCGCTCTTCGATTTTTCAAAAATAGCAGACCTACAAGCTCGTAGCGCGCCACTCGGTGGCGCGCTATGAGTTTGTACATCTGCTATTTTTCAATAGCTAAAGCACGACATGATGCTAACACCAAAATGGGTTCCCGCCCAAAATGGGCTAAGTAGCCAATTATTTTTACACCATTTTCCCACAATTTAGACATTGTGATGGCAATATGCCACCTGCACACATTTCTGTGTTGCCACTGCAATAGTAGAATAGTAGAATAGAGGTCTGGTACTTCAATAGTAGAAAAGTTGAATAGAGGTCTGGTACTTCAATAGTAGAAAAGTAGAATAGAGGTCTGGTACTTCAATAGTAGAAAAGTTGAATAGAGGTCTGGTACTTCAATAGTAGAAAAGTTGAATAGAGGTCTGGTACTTCAATAGTAGAAAAGTAGAATAGAGGTCTGGTACTTCAATAGTAGAAAAGTTGAATAGAGGTCTGGTACTTCAATAGTAGAAAAGTTGAATAGAGGTCTGGTACTTCAATAGTAGAAAAGTTGAATAGAGGTCTGGTACTTCGGGGTCTGTACCTTTTTGCCAGTGGTGGAAAGTAACTACTGTAAGTACATTTACTTAAGTACTGTACTTAAGTAAAATATTTTGTTATTATTTATTTGTACCATACCTGAGTATTAACAGTTTCCAGTAGCCTATTTTTACTTCTACTCCACTACATCTCAGAGGCATATACTCCACTACATTTATTTGAAAACTTTAGTTACTAGTTACTTTGTAGATTTTCATTATTATGACAAAACATATATTAACCGTCTTTAGCTCCATACCTGTACATTTCGGCCATTTGAAAATAGACGATCTACAAGCTCACAATGCGTCACAATGCGACGCATTGTGAGCTTGTATTTTCAAATTATTTTTATACATACTACAACTTGAAATGGGTCATTCTGCATAACGAGTACTTTTACTTTTGGTACTTTAAGTACACTTTGACACCAATACTTTTGTGCTTTTACTCAATTGCATTTTGAATTCCTAACTCTAACTCTGAGAGTGTACAAATGGAACCAAACGGACCATAACGGGTCCATTTGGTTCCATTTGTCCACTCTCAGAGTTAAATCAACATTGATTTTTACTATATAAATTGGGGGTGCCAGAGATAGAAATGCCATTAAATGGGGATCCATAGTTTAATGCATGTCAAACTGGGGGTCCTGGAAATTACACAGTTTGAGAATCACTGCCATAAAGTCTATGGAGGTCCCTGGCATATCTCTTCAAATGGGGGTCCGTGGGCTAATTAGTGTCAATGTGGGGGGTCCTTGACATGAAAAAGTTTGGGAACCACTGGTGTATAGTAACATACTGTAATATAGTATTTATAATTGAGTGCATCTGCATAGTTATGGTAAGTGACTTTGTTCCTTTGCATAATTAAGCCTAGTATTATACTATAATAATAATACATGCAATTTACATTACGCTTAAAAAAAAAAAAACAACACACACACACTTGTGTGAAGTGAGGGGCACTCTTATCGTTATACATCATCATACGTCAACTTGCATCGCATTCAATGTTTGTGTTTACAGTACAAACCCTCAAAGATTGACATTGGACGGGCTAGCGCCCCTCAAAAAATGTGAAATGTTCAACCAAAAGAAAATTGTACCGGTATGTTTCTAGTACTGTAACTTCTGACGTCATGTGGGTGGTGATGGTGCAAGGCATTACATGTAGACCAGGGAAAACTTCCTTAGAAGAGGAAGGGACCGCACACTCCAGAGACGCTCAGGACAAGATTATTTTTGCTTCATTGCTTTATTTGCACGACGCAGTAGTACATATGTCGTCTGTCTCATTTTTTTTATTATATATTTTTTATTATTTTTCACCTGCCCACTTTGATACATTTGTATATGTACTACTTTTGTATATCGGAGGCGGAGTATTCCAATCATGGGTTTTATAAATTACTGTGAAAATCACACCTGTGTATGCAAAGCACCTGACGAAGCCTACACGGCGAAACGCGTCGTGCAAATAAAGCAATGAAGCAAAAATAATCTTGTCCTGAGCGTCTCTGGAGTGTGCGGTCCCTTCCTCTATAGTCTCTATACTCTATAAGGAAGTTTTCCCTGGTCTATATATACTCTAAGGTATGAAGTGGCAAATACACTCATGTTGCAGATGACGTGAACCAATCTAAGAACACACCAAAGAGTCTGTCTAGTTGAATTGAATTGTCGACCGTGTCTTGGCACTGAGATCCAATAACACTAACACAATTTTGGCTGAATCAGTGTTCATGCGAATGTCCTTTACATCCTTAATTAGAGCAGTTTAGTGCATTTGAAGTTAAACAGTTAAGTTTTTGATACACACTCATTTTTGATTAGGCTATTGAGCTATTTTACCTAAAGAGTACATTGATATAGTCTTTGGTTGCTAATTACAGAAGGGTCCAGGGAGGCTACCTGTTTTAGTAGGCACTTAATATGTGCAATAAAGCCATTGGAAACTAGGTCTCCACCAGGAGGTTAGGAGTGTGTGATGTTTTGCAAAATGTTTAGGAGTAATATAAAATGTTTTTTTGTTTGTTTCTTTGTTTCTTGCAACAATTTTCTTCATGTTGTTGAGGAAATGCAGAGCCAGATCACTCATAGCATCTCTGAGGATAGAATTCTGGATGAGCAGGACATGTGCAGCATTTTGTACAAAACGGGCCACTCCTGCAAACTTTGGAAGGCAATCTTAGCTAATCAGTGTAGAATCTGAGAAATCCAACAGGCTCGTCTTGATCACATGACTACAGAGATCATGTGTACCAATTTGGATGAAATCGGCCTCATGGTGGCGCTATAACCGGCAGATGTGGAGGGATGCAGGGAAAATGTTTTTCCATGGCCTCTAGGGAGTGAGCATACATAAGTTGTATACAGATCGATGCAGTTATAGGTCAAAACAGGAATTAGCCTGTTATAGCGCCACCGTGAGGCTGATTTGGGGGGGAAATAGTGGCATGTCGTCCTCGGCCTAGTGGAAATGTGTGTGTATAATTTCATGGAAATTGGACACTGTTTGTGATATGTGGCATTTTGTTCGAAACGGACCAATCATGTGAGCTTTGGAAGCCAATCTTAGCCAATCAGGATGGAAGATGGGAAATTGTGCAGATCCGTGTTGATCACATGACTATGGAGATAGTGTATACCAAATTGTGTGATGTATGCATAAAATGTGTACGAGTTATCTACAGAAATGTGTTTTGCCTAAATCGGCCTCATGGTGGCGCTATAACAGGCCGTTGAGGAATATTTGGGGCAGAGGTTCGTCGTTGGTATCCAGGGAGTGTGTGTACACAGTTTGGCATGGATCGGGCCAACGGTGCTGGAGATTAGCTGATAACGGACAGACAGAAGGGCGGACGGAAGGACGGAAGGACGGACAGACACACGGACGGAGTGCAAAACATACACTCTCCTCATGCCTTCGGCCTGGTGGAGACAAAAAGCCTGATGGAGCTGTTTACTGTTTGTCAGTTTGTCAGTTTGTCAGTTGGCAAACAGTAAGGAATCTTCTTGGCAGGGTGTCAAGGCAGCATGTTGATGTCTTGAGATGTATTTAGTCAATATAGTTTTGTAGTCAATGGCATTCAACTGCATGGGGCTATTTATCAACATACTTTTATGTTAATGTTGAAACAAACATGAAACAAGAAACAAAATGTGTCACATTCTTGTTTCATGTGGAACTATTGAATGTTTGTTTAATGTTTTCAATTAGATCCCTAAAGAAGAATCAAACCCTTTGCATTAATCAGTGGATGCGCTCAGCAGCTAGTTGTGCCGATGGCGGTTTGTCAGCTTCCTGAAGGCTGTACCCCACGACTGACACAGCCCTGGGTAGGCACTACTGGCCTGGCACACTTTTCTAGTTTTAAGCTGTGGCCGTAACATTTCACAAACTATAATTTTTATGTAAGCAAATAATAAATAATATGGCATCATGGAAAATAAGTATTATTTTCTATTCAATAACAGTTGTGTCTCTAAGCCTAACACTTCACAAGAAGAGAGCTAGTGCTATTTGCCGGTTTAACAGCTGCAAAAAAGATGCTGGTAATGAGATGGAAACCGCCCCATAACCTTAGTATCCACCGTTGGAAGCTATCCTTCTTTGGCGTCTTGAGTTTGGAGGCTTCCAGTGCTCGAGCACAGGGAGCAAGGACAGATTCCATCCAAGCCCTACTCACAGCGGCACAGAAGGTTAAATCAGGACTCTGTTAGGTCGAATACTTGTACTCCTGTAAACAAAGTCTGACCCATTCATGTTTGTCTGTTTCAACATCATTGCCACGTTTTGTTTTGGTTTCCATCATATTTGTTTTGTTAGAAAAAGAAACATGAATTATGTTCTACGTATACACCATTGTTGTTTCCCTCTCCTGTAATGTCTGTGCTAACCCGGGGTTCTCTTAAAAAAACAAAAATTTAAAGTTGGTCACAAAGAAATAACAGTTGTGTCAAGTTCATGATTTAATTTAACACTGATCAGCGGGTTCATAGAACATCACACAATGTTTGTCAATGTTTATACCATTAAAGGTAGAGTCAGTGATTTCACTTAATTCAAATATCACTTATTTTTTTGTTTTGTTGTGATAATCCTCTCTACTATAGAGTGTGCTGACCATATAAGGAGTTCCTCCCTGTCCCCAGTTAACCCCTGGGGGTCAAAAAACCTTAGGTTTCGTTTTTGTTCTCTATCCTGATTGGATGAAAGCTTGTGTCCCAAGGCAAAAACGAAACCTAAGGGTTTTTGACTGAAATCACTGACACCCCCTTTAAACCGTAAAAAAACCACACGCACAGACACACACACACACACACACACACACACACACACACACCCTCATCCTCACACCATTACACTAAAGATCGCAATAATCTGATATAAATCCTTGTGGGGGGGTTAAATCGAGTTCATACTTGGTATTGTACAGCAGGGAACTGAAAACTATTTTGTTTATCCCATGAACTCGCACATTTATAATTACTAAAGAACAGGTAGTTACAATATTACATCCTACAGTATTACATCCTACAGCTAACCACAATGATATGTGAGTTAGTGTAACTCTTAGTGAGTTAATGTAGAAACAATGACGTTGGGGTTGGGTCTAGGGCAGACTCTGGGTTAGTCCAAACCAAAATATGATTAAACTAATGGTCTATAATTGATTAACAAGGGGTCAGTCTTGCTGTTTTGATTACAGATCATTGTGCAGCAATAAATCATGGCAATGTTGAAACCCTGCGATGCTGTATGTGACAGCTAGGGCTCAGAGTTGGGCCGTAATTGTATGGTTTTCTACAATGTGAATGCAATGGTTTTTCAAATGTTCTTGTTAACACATGGATTAAAGTAATTGTTTGAATGGAGCACAAGTAACATCTGTCCGATATTCCATATTCCTTCCTAATTGGCTAACATTGGCTTCCAACGTTTGCAGGACTGGCCCGTTTTGAACAAAAAGCCTCAAATCAAAGCGTGCAATTTATGTGAACTTTTTCACGCACTTTCCTACTAGGCTGAGGAATAAATCCCACCCTTTTCATATTGGCCTGTTATAGCGCCTCCAACAGGTGGATTTTTGCTAAACACATTTTTGGAACAAAATGCCTCAAATCATGAATTTGATTGCCATCAAGGCGAAAGACAAAAATGGCGGGTGATTATAACACCACAAGGAGGCCACAATCACCTGACCTGGCCTGGTGGAGACCTGTGCTCTGAGGAGCACTTTTTCTAGAAAGTACTTGTAACTACTAGCAGCCATTATTCCCAAATTTGACCACTGGACGCAGGTTGAAAGTTGTTAACGGTGTAAATATTGTTGGTATCCTCTCTGAAGCGTTATGGATAACTAACATATTTTGTAATTGTACCAGAAAAATCACACCCGTGTGAAGTGAGGGGCGCTAATATATTAAAGTCTATCTCATGTTGATTAGGTGATATAAAACAAATGGTTAAAGGGACACTATGACGTAAATGACACATTATGACGTAAATCTTTCCTGCATTGTCAATGCATTTACAACACAAAACATTGAACTAAAGACATGTCATGTGATCAAAAATCACATGACAGCTCAAAATTTCTGTCAGTAACTGTAGGCTACGCACAATTTCTTGCAACTAGTTGCGTAGGTGTGGACTGGGAGATTGATTGATCGATTGATCGATCAATCACTTCATGCAAGTTAGCAGCTCAGGTATAATACTGGAGACTTAGGTCATGCACAAGTAGGCTACTGTACAAACATCAACATCAATAATGCACAATACAGTAGTATCCAAACTGGAACTTTTACAAAGGCTACTACATATGTACAGTATATTGGGCATAGTGATGAAGTTTGTGTAGTGGCACACAGCACGTGTTTCCGATGCTGATGTTTTGTTTGTTCTATACCCCCTCTTGTTTTGTCTGCTGGGATTTGTTGCTGCTGATTATATTCAGAGGTCAAGTACAAATGCTGTGAGTCAGAGCAGTAATTTCATGTTTGCAGTTCATGGAAGTGCAGTGCAGTCAATTAAACCAATTTGAAATAAGTGAGTGTTTTGACATTTGAAGTGTTTCAAAATATGTTAGAGAGAGATCATGAATGATCACTACCTCACTACTCAACTTGAACATTGAATGGAATCAAAGCTGTAAGAAGAGATGGATTTCCATGACTCCCAACTCTTATCTGCATCCAGTCCTACCATCACAACATCACCAACAGGAAATGTCCCACATTTCCCTTACAGTTTATTTTTTTCAGCAGAATTCTGTTCCCTTACGTGAATACCATGAATGAGGTTTTGCTTTGGGATTATTATGAGTATTATTGTGTTACGTTCTGCTATGTCTTACTTTATGGTTCTTTACTTGCAAACTGTTCATCCAGTAGGCCTATACTTCAAGCTTCAAATTATGGGTTGAAAATGTAAAATGGTAGAAAAGCTCTTGGCCCAGCTACAGTACTGTATTTGTAAGAATAGCAATTATGTTTCTTGTTTCACATGGCTGCAGTGAAATACATTAACTTAAGGGACTGGAACAAATGTGTGTTTTTCTTTTAGCTCATTCCATTGTAAAATATCACATTACACTTTGTTTACTATTAGCTAAGCCCACCAAGGAATGTTTTCCTGTAGTAAAAGGCATGCCTTTGGGGTACTTAAGGTCTGAGATAAGAGCCCCGCTCAGGCATCTGTATATTACCTGACAACCTTTAATGGGGTGATAAAATGTTACGTGAGCCTTTAATGTAGTGGTTCTCAAGGTGGGGTCCCGGGACCCCCAGGGGTCCTTGTGGGGTTTCTAGGAGGTCCCATGCTAAATGTGCTAATACAGCATCACAATCATTGTAACCACTTTATCCATTTATACGTTGGCGAATGGCAGATGTACAAGCTCAAAGCGCATCACTTAGGTCGCATTCTCACCTAATACTTCGGTAGACTCGAATGCGTATGGGAGGAGAAATGGGATTCTTGCATATTTAATTGGCTACGGTTTGCCTTCACACTGTCATGATCCGCAGCAATTGGAAACGCAGCAGGGGGGACCTTTATCAATGTGTTACATTCATAAACTAGCCTACACAGTGAAATGATAAATCTATGGTGATAATTATACTCATAACGTGCATTATGTGTCGTGCCGACGGTCTGGGACTGCCCCCCTCTCTCGCTCTCTCACTATAAGCACGCAGCCACGCACGCACTGTTCTTTTGGGCATGGAGGCACAGCGCTGAGCGCACTGATATAACAGACAGCAGCGCAAAATGTTTACAAGTTTATCGAGATGAAAGTTCCTACTCCCCACTAGTCCCCACGCAGTGACAGCACTCCATGTTTACGGCACGCACAGACAGACAGAATATTCTGTAGGCTATAATACTATTACACTGCACTGCAGTGTTTGTGTTTTCTTAAGCAATTGATTAATGTACTCGTCCTCATTTCGATCAGGGCTTCAGTCTCCACTCTCCTCATTCGACCACGTCTATCCACGGTAACGGGACATCTTTGCGCTGCGTAAAATATGCCTTCTCCGTCTCCAACTGTGTTCAGCTCCTCACCCGCCTGACGTATGTTTGCTTCATTTCCTGTATTTGCTGCGGATTGCATTCACACCTGCACCGAATCGTAGTCAAGCGCGATTGGAAGCGAAGCGAAACCCCCGTTTTTGCTCGGAGTAAAATGCGGTTCTTTGTTGCGCATTAGGATTCGAAAGAGCCTTCACACCTGCCAAACGAAGCGCACTTTCTGAAAATGCGCAGCAGGATTCGTTTTAATCGCAGCAAAGCTCTCTGGTGAGAATGCGACCTTAGGTTCCTGCAGGACAAACTCTGTTGCCAGCATGTGACACAAACAGGCAGAGTGGGGTGCATAAAATCATGTAAATATATTTGACACTGTTATGCATGTTATGCATCTGGAAATAAATAGGGCCGTATTCTATGGAAATGAGAAATGAATTACTCTTGGCACCATTTTAAAACACATTCTGACACATCTAACTGTACAATTAAGATATGTAGTCTCCGCCTACAGGAAATACGTTGCCTGCGACAATGAGACCAGTTTCTGAATCGGTCTATAGACTAGAGGATGAAGATACAAGGTTCCTGGTTAACAGCAATGAGATTATGCCAGTCTTACTATAGTCTCCCTCAGGCAGAGGCGATCAGCACACACAGCAAAATAAAATGTAGCATGTGCTGCAGTACCGTATCTTTCTGTACACCCCTGTATACCGCACACCTGAGGTGTCGCTACAAACAAGCCAGTATCAGACGATTGACAGTGGCTTATAATGACTGTATGAGGTTGCTACTGAGAGCTCCAAGAAGCTCCAGTGCAAGCCAGATGTTTGTCGGGGTCCCCACCTACCCTGCTGTGCTACGCAATCTTATGTATATAGATTTATGTGTAGGGCAGCTGAGTCAGTAAATTACACCATTGATGTCATACAGTAACTAGCCCTATACGTAGTTTGATCAGGTTCTACTCTAGACTGTGGAACCATTGGTGCACTTGTCTGTATGTTCGAAATTGAACATGGTGGAACTCTTTTTATTGTATATTTCTTTCTATATTCTTTTTGAGGGGCGCCAGCCCCTCCTATACACAGGTTTGATGTTTGTCTTTAGTTCAATGTTTGTTTTGTAAACGCCATTGACAATGAAGGGACAATTTACGTCATAATGTGCCTCATTACGTCATATTGTCTCTTTATTGTTAATGGCGTTTAATGTTTGTGTTGGCACCGTTTGTTTTACATCACCATTACATCACCTAATCAACATGAGTTAGACTTTAATATATATTTTTTTGTGATCTGTATATCACAGTCTGAAATAATGAGGACAAACAAACAGGTCCTGTGACTGTCTAGTGTGGACAACAACAGGGTGGGAGTTTGTTTCCTTAACCCAGGGCTATACGATCTCCATCTCTTCTCATTTCTCTCTCTTTCACTTCCCATAGACCTGTCTGGTTCTCTCTTTCTCTCTCTCTCTCTCTCTCTCTCTCTCTCTCTCTCTCTCTCTCTCTCTCTCTCCTCCCCCCTATCTCTCTCTCCCCCCTCTCTCTCTCTCTCTTGTTTACAGCCCCTTTCCCCCCTTTCCATTCTCTCCTCTTTATCTCTGCCTTCCCTGTTCCCGTTCTAATTCTGTTTGGGCCGGTTCCTAGTCTGCAGTCTGTCATATGGACTTGATGTTATCATGTTAATCTGCAAGTAGATTTTTTGAGAGGCATGCAATTGTGTGTGTGTGTGTGTGTGTGTGTGTGTGTGTGTGTGTGTGTGTGTGTGTGTGTGTGTGTGTGTGTGTGTGTGTGTGTGTGTGTGTGTGTGTGTGTGTGTGTGTGTGGGCTATGTGTGTATGACTATAGTAACAGAGTTGTACAATGTTGTCAGACTCCCTGAAACACATATTGACACAACATAAGTTATATATAGAGACAAAATAGTGGTTCAGTCCAAAATAAACTTTTCCAGTAGATGAGGAAGTTGGATAACATTATCAGGAAGGGAAACAAGTCAAACAACACTAGGCCTAGCTATATTAAATGTTATATTTTTGGACCAGATTCCAGTCCTTAGTCGCTGTGTATAATCCTTATCAGTGGTTCCCAACCTGTTCGCCTTCCAACCGTCTGACCACTTAACACGGCACGGCAGTTATTCGGCATGCTGTGTTAAGTGCTCAGATGGGTGGGCCACGTGCATTTTCATGCACGTGTTTATTTTAAAGACCAATCAATTGATTGAACTAATGTAGTAGGCTATAGCCTACTTTAAGTTCCTATTTACCTGTATCTCAATGAAAACTGATTTTTCAACATTTTGTTGAACTTATCCGAATGTTAGTGAGCTCAGCCCGCCTAGGACTTGTGGACTGCAGAGGTCCTAGGTATGATTCCATCTCTCAACAATGTGTCAAAATGTCCCTGAACTTGAAGCAAGACATTTAACCCCTAACTGCTCCCCCCTCCGTGCTCCTCAGTGGGGAACAGTAAGCTGGCCTGGGTAAAGCCGGAAATTGAAGTTCCCCTGTGTGGGTAACAAAACAATCAAGCCCAAAGTCGCTTATAATCAGCAGACATGGCGACACTGTATAGATACAATTATGGCCAGGTTATCTCAGGCTCTCTTCTTATCAGAGACATGTATTGCTTCAGCCTGGACATCTGGCCTTTGAGCCACAGCCCACAGAAGCTCTGGAGGGAGGGATGGAGTGGCACCGAGCCTGGAGACTAGATAACTGACCGAGTGACAGGTTGCAGCAGGTTTTAAACAACTGGGAAAGTCTGGGTGGTGGAAGTGAAGATTGAGTATTGGCTTCCTCTGCCTTAGGGCAGTGGTTCTCAGAAACCAAAACAAAAATCACACCCGTGTGAAGTGAGGGCCGCTCTTATCATCGTACATCATCAGACACATGATGTAAATTCTACACTAATAGCTGAATATAGGAGGGGCTATATATCCTAAATCACATACTGCAACTGACAACTGAATGCAGATCTGGTTAAAAATGGCACTGCACTGTGGCAACATGGACTAGGGCTACGCTTGCATGCGGGCCCTTTGTCTAAGACAAATTTCTTCCTTGGGAGACTAATAAAGTATATCTCTATCTCTATCTCTTTTGTAAACATGCAGCTTTTATTAGTAGGCCTAACTGCAATTTGAATACCATATTATTTGTTGTAATTGTAACTGATTGCACTTACATTTATGTGGTAATTTAACTATTGTATAATTTCCGCAATCCGTTATTTCTAAACCCGGAGGGGGTTTGTCCACTTGCACACGTCTCCAAATCTACAGTAGTGGATTGTCATGAAACTTGAACGTGTTCATGCATGAACCATTTGAGTGACATTATGGCCTTTCTTCAAGCGCTGCCCTTGAGCCAAAATGTCAACTTTGCACACCAGGTAGGTATGTCATAATAATCTAATTGGCAGATTACAAAATTGTACAAATTGTGTTTAACAAACACAATAAAAGCTCCTAGCCATTGGGCTGATGGGACATGGGGCTTTTAGCATCTTAAGGTCTTTAATTTAGAATAAGTAGATATATTTTGTTTGTATTTTATCTTTTCTTGTTTGATCTCCTTTCTAATCCATAGATAGATTGCCATCCATGGCATGCATTGCTCACAGGATCATGGAGTATTTTGGTGACCCCATGCCCTTTCCTCTGGTGCCACCCTCAGGCCAAAATCTCGATTTGGAACAGGGAGACATGGTGGACTAAAATGAGAGCAAATCTTGGCACAACTGGGCCTGCCAGATGCACCACGGTGGACATATGAACCCACGACCTCCACGTGGTGGGCATAGGTACGTACTTTACCACTGTGCCACCCAAATGTGGCACGGTGTGTATTGTATACCCATCTGTATTGTTTTGATTAATTATATAAATCAATCAATTAAGTAACATTGGTGTATACAAGATAACATCTAGAGTTCAGGGTGTGTGTGTGTGTGTGTGTGTGTGTGTGTGTGTGTGTGTGTGTGTGTGTGTGTGTGTGTGTGTGTAATTACTTATTTCCAATAAGTAATTAGAAAGTAAGCCTTGCCGAGCCATGAGGCCCATAGGGCAGGAGCCTATCTCCTGTTTCTGTAGCGTGAGGCAGCTTGATGTACAAGTACACCCCCTGGACATGACGCTAGTATGTCCCAGTCTCAGGGTCGGACACTCTAATCAAATGGACACTGAGCTGGTTATTGTATTTCCCATGGCATGCATTATTATTTGTGCATAGTGTGGAAGCAATTGCACTGCTGGTGTGCTAAAAGAAGGCACACGGATAAACGATGTTTGTGACGTCCACCCACCCATTAGCCATTAAGCAATTTTAATATAAGATGACAACACGGTAGGCCTATATGACCAAATAACGTGTGGCTACCTACTACTACTAACTGAACCTGTGTTCTGTATTGCCTCATTTGCCTGTATGCAGGAATTGAACATAAAAGATCCCTCACTATTTAACATACATTTCTATATTTTTGCAAGTATATTTTATTATCAATTACCACTTTATTAATTTATTGTATATTTTTTTCCTACAGTGGCTACAGTGGGTTAAAAAACACAGGAGAAAAAGAAACGATAAAGTACAATGACTGTACATTATTCTATAGGCACACTGCTGTGTCTGCTACTTTGTTCTTCCCCAGAATGTATAAAGGAATAGGGTGATAAATTGTACTCTTCCTTTGATGTACAGTTGTGTACAAATGTGCCTTTTTCCTGTCCAAAATCTACACATAAATGAGACAGTGGGAGGTTGTTTTGGAGCAAATATAGTCTACTGTACACTAGGCTCAGAGCTCTGAGCTCAAGTAAGTAATTGGAAGAAGTTTTGGCAGGATCAGCTTTTGCCCTTGTCGACATCTGGCAGTGACAGCCCCCAGTGACAGCCCCAACTCCAGCCATAGAGTAGACATCTAAAGCCGATTTTACAACAGACAATTTACCATAGCTGATCATTCAGTCGCTAGAAAAGTCTGTGTATGGTATCCATTGTAACATGCAGTCCAGACCCTCAGTGCCTTAGACAATCTGAAAGGACCCCAGGGCCACGTCAAGCTAATGATGCAGCCAAAGGTAATCTGCCCCTCAGGCAGAGTATTTAGAAAGTCCTCCTAATCAACGTCAGTGGCAGAAAGACAGAGGGTGCTTGGCTTTCACAACCAATTAGATTTAGCAAAGGCAGCTTTAAGGACCATTCATTCATTGAAAGAGAGAGACTCAAATCCCTTATGTGGGCTGGTAGCATTCTTTAAAGTTGTTCTTCTCTTCTTATCAAATGTCAGATGGTACACAGTGGTGGGAAAGGAAGGAATACAATGACTTCTGAGAACAAGAATGATACGTAGTGGCCTGGGCTGGCTTAGCGGTCCAGGCCCTTTACGCTGGTAATCCAGCATGACAGTGTGTCAAGGGTTCGAGTTCCAATCCTGACTAATTTTTCCGTATATCCCACCATCTCTCTCCCTGTTTCCTGTCTACCTGCTGTACTTCTATCAATAAAGGCAAAAAAGCCCCAAAAATATCTTAAAGAAAAAATAATGATATGTAGCTTGCAAAATTAGTTCAGTCTATATACTGAAAGAGGTCAGGTTAACACGCTGCATTGGGTGTATACAGTATTTGACCTATGACCCAGTAATCAGCTGACCAATTGGGAGGGGTATTTAAGCTCACAGTCTGTGTTTCTTTTGCATTATGCGTTCCTGGTTGTTGTTATAGTATTACCATGTGTTGTTCTTGCTTACTGTAAATCGCTCTGGATTAAGAGCGTCTGCTAAATGCCTAAATTCTAAATTGTAAAGCGCCGTTTGCTCCCACCGCCACCCATCAGTGGGCTCTGCTATTAGTTCTGTTCTCCATGCTGTTATTGTATAGCCTATCTTTCTCCTGTCCATGCTCTTAATGTCTAATGATGGAGTGCCGTGATTTATTTCCACAGTAAAACATGATCATCAGGTCTTATTGTTATATAAGGAATGTATAATTTTTTCAAAAAGGTGTACAGTATCATCTGACTATTAAACGATGATGTCACTGGTGGACGGGTTTCTGAACTGCCCACGGCCCTTGAGACACAGAACAGGAAAAAATGTGGTATTTTATCATTAACATTAGTGAGGACCAATTATACGAAGGTAGGTTGAAAAGTGGTGAAGTGGTCCTTTAAAGTATTTGGAACATTTTGTGAGTAGCCTATATTATGTATGGTTTGATAGTGAAATATAGTTATTCCAGAGTCCAGACTGGTTGAGACTTGTAGCTTCCTCGATGGACTCAGTTTATCTGCCTTTTATCTCCTAAATTTTCTTTAGTGTTCAAAGCCTGCCACCTAGTGGGACTTCATGTTTAATACAAGTATGAGCGGTAGCCTTAAATGCAAGTGCGTCTCCCGGCGTGTGTTTTGTTTGAGAATGCAAAGTTCTGCGAGTCTGAGGGGTGTTGTATTGTTTGGGAAATTGGGACTTATTGTAGCCTCGTACCTATATATAGGGTGGCCTACGTACGTAAGGGCATACAATTGACAGGTGTGATGAATTAATCCCCATACCATACCATACGCCACGCTGCTCACCAAAGGACATGATACGGTTACGGTATGTTCAGTTCAGTCCAGCAATCATTTCGGGCCACGGGCCGGGGTAGCATAATAGTTAGCCCCACAAGCAGAACCCAATGGTAGTAAAGTTTCTGACATTTTTAAGACTTCCTACGCAAAGCTAAGTCCAAATTTCATAAAAGCTTTCGGAGGGTTCCGAGGGGCTACATAATAGTGTGCATGAGCTCGTGGAGAAGGCAGTGGCGTGGACGTTTTCTGCCCGAACTTAAAGTGTGTCATAAAACTAGAAGATAACAAAGTTGATCCCAACAGTCGCAGCAAATTCATTATTGGGCGAGTTTGTACCAGAGCCAGATGGGGGACTGCTCATAACTCTCTTTAGTCCGAACTGCTATAGAGACAGCACAGATATCCCCAGAAAATGAGGGACAGGCAGTGATCGAGGCAGCCAGGTAAAAACGATTTCTCTACACATTGTGCTATATCAGATGCTGCTCAGAGATGCAAAGGTTATAAAGTAATAAAGATCATGACAGACAAAACGGTTAACACTTAATTATAGTGTGTAGGCCTACGAAACCAAATAAATTGGCTCTTTGCAGCTATGTTTACCACCGTGTATACTGCCACTACTGCCCAGGCAATAGGCCTACATATCAGGCCTAACAAAATAGTAAAACCCATTAAATCACAATGTAAACAAAGACAGTTCAGACTTTTACCCTACCATCTGTTGCTTTTCTTGTAGGGATGTTTTGATTCTTCCCTTGCCAAGAAGTGCCACTCCAGAGTCCAGATCTACACTAAAGGTAGCCACACACACACACACACACACACACACACACCTGTTTTTGTGTAGGCTACTATTTTGAAAAACATTTTTGAATAGTTCAAATAGTCGATCTACAAGCTAACTACGTGTCAATGTAGATAGGCTAGTTGAACAATTTCTAAATGTTTTTCAAAATAGTTTAAAAAAAGAATCACTCCTGTGTGAAGTGAGTGGCGCTCTTATCATCATACTGGTGCTCAACCAATCAAATCATGACAAATGTCATTCACTTTTCTGTCCTCACTTTTGTCTTCAATGTTTTTGTTTACACAAACACGAAAAGCTGGGCATAGGAGGGGCTGGTGCCCCTGAAGGGTAAGGCACTGACGGAAATAGAGGCCCCGTCGTCTCTTCCTATTGCAAATGTCTGTAAACAAGCTTGTGAGCTTGTGGGCCTCAGTCAGTTACCAGGAAATGGCCCCCTGCTCTGTGGTTGACTTTTCCTCATGAGTGACTCACAGGGAGTGGGAGAGCTGAGTGCGTCAGGCCCGGGCTGCACACTGTGCTCACTGACCCCTGCCTAGCGTCCTCAGCACTGCATGGGGGCAGACAGCTGGAGAAAGCCTTATATGGTCCAGGGAATTGCTGTGTCAGACGCACTTCCAGGCCTGCACCGTAAACGCACCGTAAACGCAAGAATGATGAGGATAGAATGGTCGACTCTACATAATTATGATGTGCCTCGGGATCTTTGTCTGTGGGCTGTATAGGAGAGAATGGGGATGGTAGCAGTTTGACTTGTAACATAGGGCTATGGCCACAGAACAGCTCTTTGGATCCTTGGCTGCGTTTTTCAAAGGGCTACGCCTAGAAAATGTTTTTTTAATTCACATATTCTGTGGTTTGGTTCTGCGATAGCATTTTCAAGTTTGAAAGTGCGACTGAGGTGAGAAGATGCAGTTATGTACTCATGCATCTCAGTAAGATGGCTGTGACATGTGGTATGAGCTATGCTTTGACCTTTGGGGCGGCTGTGGCTCAAGAGGTGTGGGTCGGCCGGTTAGAATCCCGGCTCCTCCTGTCCACAATCCACATGTCGAAGTGTACTTGGGCAAGACACTGACCCACACATTGCTTCCAATGAGTCGGTCCGCTCGGTCAGTGCCTCGCATGGTAACTTTCCACCATTGGTGTGTGAATGTGGGAAGTGTCAAGTGAGAACGCTGGCGTTGACTCTTCGCCGCTTTCCTCCCAATGTATGAATGAATAGACCATTGTAAGCCCTTTGAGTAAGCACTATAAAAATGCAATTCATTTGCTGTGACAAAACGGGCCAGAATATGTCAGTACAGACAACTATTGCTATACTGTAATTGTACCTGAAACACTTACGTGAACCCTAGTTTCACTAAGGCAGATCTACAAGCTCACTGTGTGTTGCAACGTGACACGTTGTGAGCTTGTAGATCAGCTATATTTAGCGAAGATAATTAGTGTAGAGAGTGAAAGCCTAGTTGAGAATCCAGTCAATCCAGGTTTAACTAAACCCTATACTTGACTGGTGTCCCCCAGGGATCTATGCTGAAAATGCTGATCTACAAGCTCACAATGCGTGTGTAAGCTTGTAAATCTATTTACACAGAATGTTTGCCCCCAGAATAAGGACGATAGGGTTCATGTGATTAAGTCAGACATCCTTATATTGAATAAAATGACTTGATGGAGGGAACTAGTGCAAGTAAGAATAGTTTAGTTTTTTCCCCAGTAGTAATCTTCATGATTACATCAGCACTTCCTGGGAACAATTCAACTTTCTTTCTAACGAAACCCTTACGGCCCTTTGTCAACACAATTACTACTACATGACATGCGGTCATAAACATACAATCAAAACTGTAACACATCTGTGATCTGAGTAGTGACAAAGTTTATTTTCGCTGTCGGGCTAAACCTCATAATGTGCAAAACTTTTCAGGATTCAAATTAGTAGCAGATCTACAAGCTCAAAAGCTCAAACTTGCAGATCTGCTACTTTTGATGATTTTTTGTAGGATCAAGAAGTGAATTCATTTTCAGAAAAAACAAAAGAGATGAGAGGTCAAACAGGCCAGCTGGTGATCTCAGACGGCTCAAAATAGGACCTCTTTAATCACAGGCTGAGTCCCTTTGATCTGTCACTTTTAGGGTTTGTGAGTTACTGTTCTTCAGGAAAAGTCAACTCTGGGTTATGCGAGGCCACTGTCCGACTTTTCCATGATGGTTTTAGCAGCTTCAGAGCAACCGAAGATTCCATGGTCTTTATAGAGCGAAATTAACTGTTCCTTTCATGCTCGAAACTAGGTTACAGCTGGCTGAGGTCAGATGATACAACATTTATAATGTATAATGGATTTGGCCATTGCAGTGTGGCGAGGCATGTTGTTACAATATTAGATAGTTTAATTAGGTTACAGCAGTAGTTTATTGCCTGGAAAAAACTGGTTATGTTGAGGAAAATGTGCCAAAGACAAGCATGGACCCGACACATTCGTTCCGCCTAAAGTATATCAATGATTCTTTGGATTAGATCCTTGCAGGGCTTACAGTATGTAACATTTTACGTAGACCTCAAATTCAGGGCTGTAATAATAAACAAGATGTCAGGGTTCCATGGGGATCTCTGCCACCATGTGGTCAGTCATGTATATGGCCATTCATATGACATCACTACTACTATAGGTCCTGTTATTTATTTATTTGCCTTGCTCATCATCAAATAAACTATTTAATTTTGCACCAAAGACTTGCCTTGGATTATTTTCTTTTCAAGTCTGCAATTCACATTTTGACAAGCAGTACTACTTGGATGAAGGATACCTTTTATCACTACTATGCCGTCAGTACTGTGAGATGTCATTCATCTCCATATCTGGGCAAAGTTTCATCCCTATACATCCATATCAATTGACTTCCATCTGTATACAATTATTTTAACAACTATGACAAAATGTGAGACACATTCATACTTCCTCCTGCACAGTGCACACACACGCACGCACGCACGCACGCACGCACGCACGCACGCACGCACGCACGCACGCACGCACGCACGCACACACACACACACACACACACACACACACAGTCTTCTGATGACACACTGCGTAGCAGTTCCTGCAAGCTGAGAACATAAATTGACTATATGAATACACACCATAGTGATCATGCTAAGGGTTTCCAATGCAGCAGAGTTCCCCTGAGGTCAACTGAAATTACATGAAACTGTGCTGTTGTTTGAAGGGGAGGTGGGCTGGCCTATATACTGTTTCCACTCATTTTTCACCATCTCTCTCTCTTCTATTTATGTCTGTCTGGCTGTTTGTCTCTCTCTCTTTCCATTCGCTCTCTCTGTTAGTCTCTGTGTCTCTCTACCCCTTGATTATTTTCCAAACTGCCACGTTGGTGCAGTGTGTGCACGCGCGCGCGTGTGTGTTTTGTGAAAGGGGCGCGTTGACACACACAGAACTATCTGTCTGAACCTCAAACAGACAGGGTTCAGTGCTGTCATTAGTCAACATGACACCATGAACAAACACACACAAACAAACCCAAAAGATAAGGGTCTTCCCCATCTACACTCACACCATGTCTGCTTCCACATGAGTCAGGGAAGAGGACACCAGCAGCTCTACATTCTGGGTGAGTGGGTGGCGGTGTCTTCTTCATACCCCCCCACACACACCCTTTTATTCACACAACAACAAACTCAGGAGGGGCCGGGTCTGGTGGTATTAGGGGCGTGTCGTATGGTAATATTCTCCAGAGGAAGTGAGCGCAGTGTGGTGGAATGTTTGATGCCATTAGTGGGGAACTGGAGGCTGAGGGAAGGGAGGCTTGGCTAACGGTTAGCCCCGCTACGCATGAGCCCTGGACGGGGGTAAAGCAGAGGGGAAGGCGCAGCCTGAGACGGATGAAAACTAAACATGCCTCACTTCACAGTGGTGCCGGTGGAGGACCGCGCTCAGACCAACTATGACAGCCTGGAGGGGATTAACTGGGTGGATTACAGAGACACAGGGCAGGGGGGCTTCCCGGGACACCAAGACACTGTCAGCTCTGATGGTGAGTTTCACAACTTTTTTGTCTTGTTTGTTACTCTCATCTTGTTACTCTCATCTTTGACGCAGTACACACAACAACTCCACTTCATGAGAAGTGCTTGGAAGTTCCTTAAAACATAATTATATGACAGCGTCACAACGCAGGAGTTGGAACCCTCAGGCGAGGCAAAGCGTGGGAATGTTTTACATTGTCCTGAGATCTCCCCTGAACAGCTGGCTTTACGGTTACCATGGCAATTCTCCAGGCCCTGCAAGCAGTCTTTCACAGCAGCCAGCCAGCCGGGTCGTATTTTTTGACAGCTCACTCACAGGGAATGTTTCAGGAGCAACAACTTTTATTGTCGTTTTATCCAGACAATCGTTTAGATAAAACTTCAGGAACTAAAACATTTTTGGTTCTCCCATTTCGTGCCACAGATGCCTGTGGCAGTGACAAAGAGAGACAACAATGTGCCATGCGGGGGGGGGGGGGGGGCATGGCACGTGAGGGGGGGCTGGGGTGACTGGGCGTTACACCGACCCTGTTGTAACAAGAAAAGGCCTCAAGTGTTGTTTCACACAAAAGATGGAGCGCGCTTTGTGCCAGCAGAGGATTTCCTTTCAAGACATGGTGGCTGAGCGGGCTGTCCCACCTCTTCTTTGTGCCTTGGCTTGTCTCTCAATCTCTCTCTCTCTCTCTGTCTCTCTCTCTCTCTCTCTCCATATTCAATGTTGATATAGAGTAGACTACTTAATTATACATAATTAAAATAATCTGAGAAAAGGCCTGTCAAAGAGATCTGCGTTTTCTCACACCTCTTACAGCTAGTTTTAAAACATTTTTATTTAAGCATATACCCATCCAGATGTACTGTACATGCAGTAGACCTGTGTAGATAGTCCCTACATACTACATATCCAATCATCCATTGGTGATATATGTATATTCAGGCATATATTCACTGGTGATAGATACAGTACATTTATATTTGACAATCTTACAGTATATCTTAAATGAGCTCTCTTTATGCTTCCACTATACTATATCGTCACTTCAATTCACAATTTCGGCATTGAGCAGGTGCCCTTTATCCAGAGTGACTTACAATGAGCAAGGTAAACGGATACATCAGATGCAGAGAGACAGTGTAGTTCCTCAACTAGGATCACAGGCAAACCAAGAACCTAGCATCAGTCCAAAGACAATCGAAATGTCCCCCAAAAAAATACCATTAAAACTATAGGATACCAGAAAAGCAATGAAGCTGTAGCATCTGTCTAAATAACATAAAATTACACTGTAACCTTTGCATGCGTCTGCGTGTCATCATCATGCAGACTGCTCCTAACAGAAGGGAGGGAGGACGGAGAGGGGAGGTGGAGGAGAGAGAAGCTGGTAGCCGCTGGGCAGGATTATATGAGAGAGAGTGGCTCCAATTTGTGTGGGCTGAGGCGGTAAGTGAACGAGAGGGATTGTGTTCGTTAGAGAGTAACCTTTAAATAAAATACACTCCCATGGGAGTGGCCGGCAAAACGAAGCACCCGCGCTCCGGCACCGTTCCAACAGGGTGGCAGGGACACGTGCACCACATGACCCTGGCTGGTCATCCATGTAGGACTGTCTGTCAGAGAGCTCAGCACATCTATCCACAGCCTTGTGGCAGGCTAGTTTTGTGATGGACTTTCTACAGCCTTGAACTAGCTTGAAGAACGTGTGTGTGTGTGTGTGTGTGTGTGTGTGTGTGTGTGTGTGTGTGTGTGTGTGTGTGTGTGTGTGTGTGTGTGTGTGTGTGTGTGTGTGTGTGTGTGTGTGTGTGTGTGTGTGTGTGTGTGTGTCAAAGACATAAGAGAACTGTCCAGTTTAACACAAGTCTTCTGAGTATGATGCAAGTGTGTAATACTTCTAAGAATACACATCAGTAGATTTTCATTGTTGTGTGGGTGGGTGTGAGAGAGATGAAGTCTGCTTTGAGGTCAGGCTAAAACACTTAACATAGTGAATTGCTACTAACAGTACATTTCATTACTGGGTTAATGAATAACTCATTATGCCCTTGTGTGGTGCATAGGGCAGGGGCCTATAACCTGTTTCTGTAGTGTGGAAGCGGCCACGATATACAAGTACACCCCCTGGATATGATGCTAGTATGTCATAGGGACCCCAATCCAACCCTTGATGTTGAGTGCCAAGCATGCACTGCCATGCAGGCATTGGCTCCCTTTTTTTATAGTATTTCTTTGGTATGACCTGAGCTGATCTATAAGGACATGAAGGTCAAGTGTAAAAGCATTATAATCTGCTTTAAACAGTATTATTCCACCTCTGAGAACTCATAAGTACTTATAATGCTATACTATAATAACACATGAGTATTGTATAAAGATTTATAACAAGGTCAAGTATCCTAAATACTGTTGGTCGCTCATAAACTTTTGTCCATTATAAGAAAGTACGTACTAAGAAGCCTTGGGAACCAGTGGATCCCGAGCCATGTGGCTCATAGGTCAGGATCCTATCTCCTGTTTCCGTAGCGAGAGACAGCTTGATGAACATCCCCTGGACATGACACTATTGTCACACGGACCCCAATCCAACTGTTGATGCGGAGTGCCAAGCAGGGTGACATTGTTATAATCTTATAATCTCCACCTAGTCTCAGGGCGGACATTCTAACCACAATGCCGCACTGAGCTGGTTGGTCCAGGATCATACTGTGTTATAATTCTCATGTAATACATTAATTATTATTACATTATGCATTAGAGTGTCGTTTCTATAAATCACTATAAGTGGGTGATTATACTTAAAATGTTATAAGAAGATTATAATGTATTATAAGTATGTAATGCATTATAATAGACATGCTAGGCCTCATATGCTACTGTAGAACTGTGAGTGGTTCTCACCAGGGGTCCTTGGGGGAGTTCCAGGTGGTCCAGAGCAAAATGTGTTAATACAGCATCACTCATTTTTAACCAGTTTATCCATAAATATGTTGGCTATTCAAAAATAGCAGATATACAAGCTCACCGTGTGTCACTTTGTGCAACGCTGAAAGCTTGTACATCTGGTATTTCTTAACATTTTATTTTAAATCTTGAAAGAAATACAAGACTTCTCTTCATGGGTGTCCTTGGCACAAAACATTTTCAGATGGTAGTCTGCAAATTCATATCAATGTGGGGGTCCTTGACATGAAATACTTTGAGAGCTACTGCTGTAGAAAATGCAGTGGTGGAAATAAGTACTCATTAACTCAATTGGCCTACTACAATACTCTATTACAAGCAAAAGTCAGAAATTCAAAATGTATTGGCATCAAAATGTACTTAAAGTACCAAAAGTTAAAGTACTCATTATACAGAATGTCTCACTTCAAGTTTTCAATATTTAGAAAATAGCAGATATAGCCAAATAGCCAAAATGTATATAGGGCTGAAGTGGTTACTGCATGTTTTGTAATAATTATCCAAATCTACAAAGTAACTAGTAGATAAAGCTGTCAAATAAATGTAGTGAAGTAAAAGTATTGCAAATTTGAAATACTCAAGTGAAGTACAAATACCCCAAAATTGTACTTAAGTATACAGTACTTAAGTAAATGTATTTAGTTTACTTTCCACCTCTGAGAGAGTGTTGGTGAGAAGTGCAGTTAGTGTAGTTAGTAGAGGAGACGATCATGCTTCAGTGGGCTCAACAACACCATAGCATTCCAGCCTCGGAGGAGGTCGGGATCTCGGGACACGGCGACCTAGTTGTCTCCTTGGATTTGTGGAATGCATGGAAGGCATCGCTCTAAAGCGCAGAGGAATTCTTAACCACTTAAACCCCGGCGTCCTTGTTGTGGGGAAAATATATTCAGCGAAAGATTTGTCACCTCAATAACAGAAAACACTAGTATCGAGCCCTGAGGGACTCCGGTCAGCCATGATATGGGGTTTAAGTGGATAAGTATAACTAACCGCCGCCAAGCAATGCTGTAATTCAATACAGTGCATATATGCATATCAGGATTGTGACAGTGTTTCAACAGTGGTATCTTAAATGTAGTGTTACCGTTAGTCAAAATAGAGCTGGTTTAGATATTTTTTCTCATTATGTCCTTAATTGACCTGGAAGTCTGTTGTTGTCCCTCTCTGATTTTGTCTCATTCTTGTCTTTTCCTCTACCTCCTTCTGCTGATTCTCTCTCTCTCTCTCTCTCTCTCTCTCTCTCTCTCTCTCTCTCTCTCTCTCTCTCTCTCTCTCTCTCTCTCTCTCTCTCTCTCTCTCTCTCTTAGGCTTGTTAGCCAAAATGTTTGTCCATTTTAGGGACAGTAATAAAAAAGGTCAACTCAATCTTGCCACTCAGACCCATTACTATTATAAATGTTGCTGATCTAAGAGGAAATCGCATAAACACATAATTTACATCAAATGCATGCTTTTTAGGCATTTAGTCCTACTTTTGGAAGTTTTTGAGTGGTGCAACCACTCCTATAGACATCTATGTGTGTCCCTTGGGTCTGTCTGTCCGTCCAAGCACGAAAATAGCGTTATAGTGTTTGTTCACCACCAAGTGTCACTGTTGCACAGCCTAACACACAGACAGTACAGTACAGTACAGTACAGTACAGTACAGTACAGTACAGTACAGTACAGTACAGTACAGTACAGTACAGTACAGTACAGTACAGTACAGTACAGTACCACTCACTTCAGACTGGTCTGATTTTTATTTGGATTTAGTAGTAGTAATATGTGCTCCTACTCTGACCTATATGAAATGAAGCTGGTGTACATGTATGTTAGATCCATTTTCTATTGATGATGATTTGTATTTATTCTGAATATTATTGCCTGCTTTATGAGTTGTATGTTTTTGCGGTCATTTAATTATTATAATTATGCTATGGATTTGACATGCTGAATGGAGGTTTTCCCTCCCCTTTTGAGAAAGGATTTGTAGGTGCAGGGCACCTGACGACAGACAGGTGACTCCCTGCTGGGAGATAGAATGTGACACACAGACAGGGAAGCGTCACAGTTTGTTGACCGCGCTCGTGCAGTCTCCTTGATTGTATTTTATGGCTGAATGTCATTGTAGTAGTAATTGCGTTGACAAAGGGCCGTAAGGGTTTCGTTAGAAAGAAAGTTGAATTGTTCCCAGGAAGTGCTGATGTAATCATGAAGATTACTACTGGGGAAAAAACTAAACTATTCTTACTTGCCTAGTGCAAGTAAGAATAGTTCCCTCCATCAAGTCATTTTATTCAATATAAGGATGTCTGACTTAATCACATGAACCACACGCATTGTGAGCTTGTAGATCAGCATTTTCAGCATAGATCCCTGGGGGACACCAGTCAAGTATAGGGTTTAGTGAAACCTGGATTGACTGGATTCTCAACTAGGCTATCACTCTCTACAATAATTATCTTCGCTAAATATAGCTGATCTACAAGCTCACAACGTGTCACGTTGCAACGCACAGTGAGCTTGTACATCTGCCTTAGTGAAGCTAGGGTTCACATAAGTGTTTCAGGTACAATTACAGTATAGCAATAGTTGTCTGTACTGACATATTCTGATTCCTTTTGTTTTATTTGAATACCCAGTTTAAGTTTATGTGACGGAGAAATAAATGTTTTGTTTTGATGCAACTGAATTATACTTATAACTTAACTATACAAGAGGAGACACGACGCGAGTTGTACAGCAACAATAGACTGCACCACCCCGACCCAGTGGCCTTATTTGTTTGGAAAGAAAGGACACGATACAGTATATTCCTATTAATGTATCCAATTTCAGTGAGCGAAAGACCCTATAGCAGTGGTTCTCAACCAGTGGTCCGGGGACCACCAGTGGTCCTTGAGGAGGTTGCAGGTAAATTATGTAGAGTTGCTAACCAAATAGACCCTTATTAGATCTTTAACTCTTGAGAGTGTATAATGAAACCAAATGGACCCTTACTTACTGCCTTACTTAATTTGCAAGAATTATACAAAATTTGGTAATTTGATCAACGTCAAAGTTTTTGGTCTGAGAGGCTAAATGTCATCAAATGGTGGTCCGTGGCTCAAATGCTGAATAAATAATTGGCCTTGATATGAGAAACCACTGTTCTCAACAAATGACAGGGTACTGTAAATACCATAAATTGTGACATAAGTGTATAATAAATAAATTGTGTTTCAAAGGAAATAGGATAATATTTGTGTACGTTTGCAACTCACTGAGTGGACAAAATAGCAGATCTACAAGTGCCTAAACCAATGGTGTGCCCCCAACTGTATTTAGGCTGCTGACACATATGAAGGGAAAGGGTGGGGGATGAGGACTCCACTCAAAGGAGAGTGTGTGTAATGGATGAGTTCATACTTCATAGTGTGGGTGGTGGGACCGGGTGTACTTTCTATGACTGAGCCACAGCATTACGTCTGATGGAGTGTTTCACAAACAATGGGTCACGGACCGATTCTTTATTTATGCGTCATGAGTTGAATGGGTCCTACATTTTCTTTCTGTAATTATTTCAAAAGATTAAAAAAACAGAACATCCTAAAGAACATCCTAAATAGCCTAAATAATGTCAGAAATAAACAAAAATCATTTTTTTTTTTTCAAATGACCTTTTAGAAATTGTCATAATATTTTCGTATAGCATTGTGAGCTTGTAGATTGGCTATAGTCACTATTAAATAGGACTTAAGTGGTTAATTGTTCAGGTTTGGGTCCCGAGGAGAACTCGAGGTGAAACGTATCTTTTGGATCTGGAGCTTAAGTGAGTTTATGAACCACTGGTGTAATGTAACGGGTGAGTTTATACTTCATAGTGTGGGTGGGTGGGTCTGGGTGTACTCTATGACTGGGTGGGTCTGGGTGTACTCTATGACTGGGTGGGTCTGGTTGTACTCTATGACTGGGTGGGTCTGGGTGTACTCTATGACTGTCTGAGCCCCACAGCATTACGTCTAATGGAAGCAGAAGGGTATGGATGGACAGTCACAGTGCTGTGTCTGTTCAGCTCTGTGAGCCCGGCTCTGTTCTGCACAGGGCAGCACTGGACTGAACACTGCGGCCTTTGTGGGCCTGAGTTGCAGGGTACCTCAACGCTAAACAGGGGAAACCTTGTTTTTGTTGTTCGTAGTACACACGACAACACACCATTAAAATACAATTCACCACCCACATTACTTCTAAATCCATTTACAGACAGACGGCAGGTCATCCATGGAGACGTGTGGAATTGTAGAAGAGAAAACGAAGAGAACATTACAGTGATTTGTCTACCTTTCAGGCTAAAGCATTCACTTCAGGAGTTAACCACTCTTAACCTGGCATTCTTATTGGATAGCCTATAGCAGTGGATTCCCAAACCTTTCAGGTCGATACCCAAAAGAAAGATTGGATGTTTGCCCGGGACCCAATCTAGTGAAAATAGCAGATCTACAAGCGCACAACGCTTATTATTTTACATTTTGTGCCCACTGCCGTTTACCTTCGTATTTTAGGTATGTGCATTATACTGTAGGCAAACATTTTCAGAAATGGTAAAAAGAAAGCGATCTAAACGTATATATCAGAAATGTTTTGCTATTCGCCAGCACAACAGAGTACAGTATATAGAGCTTATGATACTAACAAAATGCCTCCAGGTGTGATGGGTGTTCAAAGTTTTGCAGCAAAATGATTCAGTCTTGAGAGAGGAAACGTTAGAAACGTTGCGGACGTTCTCTGCACATTGCTAGCCAGAAAGCCACTTGGTATTGTGGAAAAGTACTACAAACCCATGGCCATGACACATGTGGGACTTCTGTCTGCCTCACGGCCCTTAAGTTGGAACCTCTCTCTGTCATTATGTCATCAACATCACCTTGTAATATAACCCATTGAAATGGTTGTATTACAAGGTCAACATACCCTTGAGCAAGGCACTTATAGCTGGCTCCATGCCAGTCTGTGTGTGTGTGTGTGTGTGTGTGTGTGTGTGTGTGTGTGTGGCATACAGGGCACAGTTTCACAAACTGCCGGTCGGGAGAAATGTTTGGGTGGCGGACCCATTTTAATTTGCGTCGCACTCGCAAAAAAAGGTTTCAATTTTTTTAATGAATTCTAATGAAAATATATGAATAAATAAATTCTATTAAAAATAAAATAATAAGAAGTAGTGAAAATAGCAGATCGGCTATTTTCACTTTCCTGGGGAGCTAAAACGTTTGGAACCACTGATGCAGGGCATTGCTGAAAAGAGAAGAGAGCCAACAGCATGCGTGCAGTGTGCTTATGCTTCACAAACGTTCACAGGTTAAGAAAACAATAGCAGCTATAATCTAACCACAGCCAATGTGTCTGTGTGTGTGTGTATGAATGGCTGGTGGTGTGTTGTCCTTGTATTGAATGGCAACAGCCAGCTAGGGCTCAGACAGAGAAGAGAGAAACCATTATGAAAGGGCTGTAACAGTATACAGTATGTGAACAGCAGAATGCTGCTGCTTGTGTTTTCCTGGCTGATCTTGTGGCGTGGCATCCATTCCTGTCATTCTGTTGACATGACATGACACTGTGTGTGATAGCGCTCGCCCTCTGGACAGATCAGCACCGGGGCAGGGCACAAATGTGGAACTGTTGACAGAAGTTAAGACAGTTTGCACACACACACACACACACGCACGCGCACGCGCGCTGATTGATTGTGAGTGTCCTGGGAACCAGTACATCTCTTTAGAGACAGCTGAACCATGAGACGAGTGACAGAAAAAGACAGATGAAAATAAAAAACACAGCCTGAAATCACCATTCAAAACGTCTAAGACACATGGCAATTGTCAATTGGTAATTGTATTTATTATTATTATTATTATTATCACAAATGTTCAACAACTTTCAAAATGCCACAATTTTTCTTGGCTAACTTACCCATTCTTAACAGAGTACAATAACATGTCATAGATTTGTGCTATCAGTCATTTGGAAATAGCATATGAGAGAGAGAGAGAGAGAGAGAGAGAACTACATTGCTGTTGAAGGATTGTCGTGGCTCACAAGCAAGATAATTCTGTCTCAAGGTCATGCATAACTAATATTGTTAATATAAAATGCTGCCATCAAACCATTCTGCTTCAATACCAAATAATTTCTTACTTATGTAGTTGTATTCCTACAGTATACTTTAAGATAAAGTCTCTTCACATCCATAAAGAGTGGAAAATATGTATTTGGATACCAACCAATACCAAACATAACACATAATGCATTGTGTAGACTACTATGTTTTATATAGACTAACACTGACAGCAAATGCAGACATTCATGTTCATACACACATTTTCCTGGGTGTGCACTCAATATAGTAGTCCCACAGAGCTCCCACAGTATCCTGTTTGTGAGTGATATGATCCAATCCTTACACCAGAGTTTTGCGAGTCCAGCTGTGCTATGCCTTTAGAATACTTTGATAATATTTGGAATTCATCAATATCACTTCAGTGTAACCACTTAGTCTTAGACCCTCGATACAGACTAGAGTTCCACTGTACTTTCCCCCCAGAATATGGATCAGTATTTCCTAATGGAAACTAATATTCTCTCAAATCTGCCTCCGTGACATACTGTGTCTTAGCAAGAAAGATATGCATTACGTACTATAATATGACACAAGACTTAAAAAAAATCAACAGTGTAATTAAGGGGTGCCATGGATGAAAAAGTTACTCACAGTCAGAGGTGCCCCTGAGTCAAAAACGTTTGAGAACCTACTGCCTTTTACTGACCAGTAGAGCTGCCGAGGACCTAACTAGCTTATAGCTTTTGTTCACAGCTTTGTGACATAGTAGCCATCTACAGAAGTAATAATGTGCACATGCATTGTTTGGACAAAAACTGTACTAATGATATAGTAGAGAGATATTGTAGTCGATCATTATTTTAGCTGAATGCTCACGAGTATGTCAGTGCAGTATCGGGTTCTGTAGGTTGCAGCCAGTGACAGTGTCTGGTTACCAGGTACAGGCCTTTATACTGTAGGACCACTCATTTATTCTCTTTGCAGAATAGCTGTGGCTTCAACAAAGATGGCTAAGATTGTTCACTTTGTTTGTTGAATATTTGTCAAATATGGATCACATTCTGATAATTGGCAATTAATTGACAGTTGTCTGTCTGTAGTGTGGAGTTCTGAACCGGGGTTCTTACTGTTGCTGAACAGAACAGTGCACCCCTCCTCCTGTTTGCATCATCCTGCATAAATGACTTAACCCATTAAGATCTGAGGCAGATTTGACAAATGTCTTCTAACTCTAAGTCCTAACTTTTTCCATGTCAAGGGCCCCCCAGAATTATATGTATTTGTCCTTGGATTAAAAAAATAATATATATATATATATATATATTTGAGTGGTGCAACCACTCCAAGGAACAGCAATATCAGTGTTCACCTACCTATGTGTTCACCTATGTGGCCACCAGTATGACTATGAGTACCAGTACGGGCGCTGTTGTGCCAGAAACAGAGAGAGAGAGAGATAGTATTAGTGCTGCACTGTTGCCTGCTAATGAGAAAGAGAGAGAGAGAGAGAGGAGAGGGGGGAGGGGAGTTGCATCACTCAGTTCACACGGGTGTGATTTTTTTAAATCTGTGAAAATCTTTAAAGAATCAACACACAATGATGGCTGATCACACAGATGATCTTTCTGCTGCCATTGGTGGCATCTGTAATGTTCTCTATGATGGGTTTACCTGCAAACAGAACATTTATTGAAACCACATCCAAAAAAACAATTTCACTTCTTGAGAGACAGACATACACATAGTATCACATACTGTGGTGATAATAATGCCAACACAGCACAGATAACACCGTTTTTCAGACAGATGTCCCTACTCACTACCTGTATACAACTGTTGGTGACAGAAAGTGACAGACATATTTAAATAATTACAGTATTATTACTTAAAGACAGAGAGAGGTTTGTTCCTGGTGGGAAGTCTCGGTGGTGCAGACAGAGCCTCCAGCCCTGCTTTCCCTCCAGCACTGGAAGCATTTCTCTGTAAACCCAGAGCTCATCGTGAACGTTGTAGGAGATGAAGGCATCGTAGCACTGAGGAGACCCCCCTCTTTCTTTCTTTGGCATCATAAAGGAAGGCCAAGAAGAGGTAGTAGGCATAGAAAAGATGCAACCACAGGAAGTGGTAGGTGAAGGATGTGAGCAGAGTTAGCACAATCACACAAGTGGAGGAAATGTATCAGATGTCCACCCAACAGTAATGGATGTCAAAGTCCAGAAACATGGTTCCCTTTTTAGCCGGAGGAAAGCCATACGTGTAGTGGTGAGCGTCAACTACCTGCGTTTGGTTATTGTCCTGCAAACACTGCTGAAAGTCAGCATTAGAACAATCACAAGCTAAAGGGTTGTCATTCATTTTAATATACCTGAGAGCAGGGAGAAAACTGAACATGGAGACATTGATCACTGTTAACTCATTGTTTGCTCAGGTCCAGCAGAGAGAGTCTAGTTAGTCAAGGTAGTTCCAGACAGTAGAGGTTCAAATGACTCAATTGTGTTTTATTGAATCCTTAGACAGTTCAGTCAGGTCATTAACAGATACATCCAGGTTGGTTAGCTGAATGGCATTGAATCTACCCTGCATGATGAGTGTCCTCAGTGTGGATATTTTGCAGATAATATTTTAGAGATCTCTGTCTATCCACACGTCCTCCAATGCCAACGTGCTCCAGTGAATCAAGGCTCTGTAGAGCCTTTCTGATGGTGTTAAAAGACAAAATAGAACCATGCCAAATACACTGTAGTTAAATTCCATAGAAAATACGTCTGGTAGGTCCCACTCCCATCCAGTACCATTACATCAGTGTGACAGGTCGATTGTCTTAAGATGAGGAAATACAGCTGTTGTGATGCTAAACTTTTGTATTGACCGTGAATCAACTCTCAACTCCCTGAGCTCAGAGCCTGTTGCCCTTCCATGATATCACCCCACTCCTCCACGCCCTTCAATGGCTTCTGGATCAGCTGCCCAATTAAATTGTTCCTTTGCAACCTGAGACCCTTGCACGGACAACTGCTTCTTCCCAAAACAATCCCCATTGAAGTAAGGCTGTTGCATTCTCACAAATCCCATTTCTGATTGAACTGAAGATGATGCTGATCAAACACTTCATACACACATCACTGTCCTTTTCTTCTGTGCAACCTCATGGCACTGCATGCAGCTTAATTTACTACATATTCACTGTTAACATTCTTTCATACAAATACACTCTGACATTTCCTCCATTAAAAATACACTGAGAACCACAATTTGAAATGTTGTGACTTTGTCTACCTTTGCTCCCACAATTTCCTTCCTCCACTTTGCGACGTGTGGCGCTAGGATGAGCGACCTAAATTCGAAATTCGAGTCAAAACATTCAAAATGTACTAAAGAGAAAGTACAAAAGTATCTTCATCAATATGTACTTAAAGTACCAAAAGTAAAAGTACTCATTATGAAGAATGTCCCATTTCACAAGTTTTCAAATTGAAAATATCAGATCGGGGCACGGTGGCACAGTTGGTAGTGCTGTCGCCTGACAGCTAGAAGGTCCTGGGTTCGATTCCCGCTCGGGACGCTGTGGGTGCTGGCGGCGTGTTTCCTCCTCCGTCATCAGTGCCCGTACCCGAAGGCGGGGTTGGCAAAAGGGCCTTTCTGTGTGGAGTTTGCATGTTCTCCCCGTGTCCCCTAGGGTAGGTACCCTCACAAAAAACATGCAGTAATCCTGGTCACTAAACTGCCTCCCCCTGGCCAGCCGGGGAGCCTGATGGAGGGGAAATGAATTATAGGGCTGAAGTAGTTAATTTATGTTTTTGTAATAATAATCAAAATGTACAAAGTAACTAAAGCTTTCAAATAATTGTAGTGAGTAGAAGTATAATATTTGCCTTTGAGATGTAGTCGTGTAGAAATAAAAGTGCTGAAAATTGGAAATACTCATCCTTCTCTCTCTAGCTAATACAAAATGCTGCCGCACACACACACACACACACACACACACACACACACACACACACACACACACACACACACACACACAGGTTTACATAACATCAGAGGTAAGATTAGTGGCTCGGTGGTGTACATTTCAGTGAATTGAAGTAATGCTTAGTAACACTTTACATACATCATTATTTACTCAAACCCTCAAATTAATAATTAATTAACAATTCACAATGAATTTCAGAGCACCATGAAGATATTTCTATCAAAGGAATTCAAATGTTGAATCCTACCTGAACTGCTAAAAGTCAGTGATCACCATCCTTCCAGTGTGATACAGTGAGAGGAATGAAGCATCATTTGAGAGAGTTCATGTGACATGGAAGTTAATTTGTCCACAGCACAGGTACCTCAGAAGTAACGTGGTGTGGCTGGCTATAGTGGAGAGAAGTGAAAGGGAAGAACCCACAATGCCCTGCTATATGCTAAGGTGGTCTTTACACGAGTAGTCTAAAAACCGTAATCCACACAAGTCTTGTGTTTTAGACTCTAAAAACTTGTGTTCTGGAAGCAAAACTCTGATAGGGTTGTGTGAAGGGATTCTTCTTCTTGTACGTGGGTGACTGGTCTATTTGGCAGCCCGTTACCGCCACCTAGCCACATTATAGCGTTTTCATGTAAAGGCTCAATAAAAAATGAGAACGCAACAGGACTTGGGACGTTTTATCTGGAGATGGTCGCCGTCTAAAAGAGGCATGAGTCTAGTATAGGCTATAGGAGTCCTGAGTAGTTCTGCCTCCACGGTGCATATGCAATTTTACAGCAAACACACAAACATAATCCTCCTCCATTTTGTATAATTTTCCTTGTATTAGGTGAGCTCCATTGGCCCTATCCCATTTAGTTAATTTGAGTCTTTTCTCCACACAGCGGTGCACCTCTCCGCTTCCACCTTTGCCCCCCCTAAAGGTCAATGTCACTGTCGTTATCGTTTCCCTGTCATTAGCAGACATCAAAGAAAGCAGCAGTGCAGCATTCCACTGTCCACTGTTCCCCATGAGCCACGGCCATTACAGCTAATGATGGCCTTATTGCTGCTTTTCACCACAGGTGAGAAGATATTCTGAACCAATCTGAACAATTTGCTTAAAGGATAATTCCATACTAGAATGCTTTCTTACTTTTATTTGTAGTTATTACGTCCCCAACAAAGAGTTCCAGGTGTTATTTTGTGCAAAAGTGCATTATTGGCTTAATTTCCCCTAATATCTTTTTGTTTTTTTGCTAATTCGCTTATTTCCATCGAGTGTGCCGCTTGGGACACTATTTACATTATGAAGAGAGGATATATTTAAAAAAATATTTTTGAGCGATGGAAATTAGCACAACATCCCATAGCCCCATTCAATTCAATGCAATTCATTGAGAGCTTGTGGTAGGGGAAATAGCCATAATGCGCTTTTGCAAAAAATGACACCTGGACCTCTTTGGTGGGGATGTAACATCTACATCTTTATCAGTAAAAAGTGAATTCTATCAGAAACTGTTCAGAATCTCTAAAAACGACATTGATCCACATTATGTAATGTATGTGTTTTGGATTCAGTCGAGGGTTTTACAGTAAAGTATAGACATTAGATAATACACTATATGACTATAGCGTACATATATATTCCTGGCTGAAAGCATCACATAAAACCGTCTACCCACCTTTAGCATGGTTGCATCTTGTGCTCCTATACCTCCAGTGATGACTTGTGTTGTAGAATGATGGAGTCGGTGCACTTTGGTTATGAGAAAATACAGATGCACAGTCATACGCACACATGTTTACGTCCACACACATGTATCTATTGTGTGCGTGTGCGAGCGCAGCCACACGCACAAACTCAGCAGCCGCCATTGGGGCACCACTAGTATGCCAGCAAACCACATGAGGTAGAGCGAGTTAAGCTGCATGATTCCTCTGTTTCTCAATGTTAATTCATAAATGTTCATTAAAGAGGAAGTTTAGTAGAGGCTTTCACATCCTAAGGAGCTATTAGGGAAATATTGTTTTCCATGCTTAAGCGGCTTTAGAGCATGCTGCCATGCTGGCTTTCGGCAGTAGTGGAAGAAGTGCTCACATTATTTACGTAAGTAAAAGTATCAATATCACAATGTAGAATACGTAAAGTAAAAGTCCGGTATTCAAAGTTTTGTTGAGTAAAAGTTACAGTACCAAAAGTACGGATTTCACGATAAATGTTTTCAAATCTACAAGCTCACAACTCATTGCCTTGCAATGCGTTGAGAGCTTGTAGATCGTCTTTTTTCATATAGCTGGAGTATATATATGGCTGAGTGGTTAATGTAGGCCTACTCTATATTCTGTAATATTAATAAAAATGGAGAAGGTAAGTGTTATAATCTGATGGCCCATGGCTGTGTACTTGTACGTGAGAGCACGGTGTACTTGATAATGTATTGTGTACTGACTGAACTGTAGCATACTTTATAGGAGCTATTGGAGACATCTCAGACAGCAAGGTCAGCTTGCTGCAGTAAGCGGTTGTTATGTCTCAAGTGTTGTTAGTTACGTCATTAGGATCCAGCTATATATTTCCAGTATGTGCAATAAACTGGTGAACCTTTTAGCGTGATACTGTCTCGTGTCGCGTTATTGTTCTCCCGGGCCCGTCGACCGCCGCCGCCGTACCAAGGTATACTTCAACCGGATTGTCACACACCACCCTGCCGGCACACACTACCTGTCTGTCAACCAGATGAGGGTTCAGTACTTAGAGTTTTACAACAGTAAGTAGTAGCTAAAGTTTTCAAATAATTGTAGTGGGAGTAAAAGTAAGTAAAGAGATGGAGTGGAGTAAAAGTATTGAAAATTGAAAGTAAAAAATACCTCCTATAACCACTGGCGTAGTGGCGTTTGGCTAATGGATGTACAATTGTGTTGTAAGGTTGGAATGTTCAACAACTCGACAAGCTACTGTTGTGTGCAGAATTAAAATAAGCCGTCCATTTAGTGTCTTGTAAAATGTAGACAAGGGAAGATTCTGACACCTGCTTATACATGTAGTGTCATTTTAACATCCTAAGGATCGATGTTCCACAAAATGTTTTGTCCAGGAATAGCTGTTCTGCGTTGGTCTTTTCAAGAAGGTTAGTGCCTGAGGGTGAAACCAAAATGAGGAAAAGATAATCTACCCTGGCTGATCTTAATTGCATGATTGTATCATTTACCCCGAGGGGACGTCCGACTAGGAAGCTTTCCATCTATCTATCATGAACTTCAAATTTAGGTGAGTTAATAGATTAATAGATGGAATAATTTATTTGTGAAGAGTCTACAAAGCATATGCGTGTCAGGTCAATTAATCCAAGCTAATGCACAGACATGAAAAGATGACAACAACACCAACATTTCAAAACCATTTGGTTCCATTTGTACAGTCTCTGACTTAAAATAACACCAAGAGAGAACTAATTGTATCAAATACATACATTATAAAGGTTGAGAAACACTGGTTTTACATCATAATTATATTTATGCAGGTTTGTGGAAAATAAAAGCACATGAAGTTGTTCATGCTCCTTATTGTCTCTGACGTCACTGGACGCCTGCAGGAATGCTCATCTTCAAACGTAACCAACCAGGCCTCTAACGTTGTTGACTTTGATCCAATCTGTGCGAGTTCTGGCACAGAGGCACCCGCTGACGTGTTGGGACACGTTGTTGTGGTCCTGCTGCTGTTCTCCACTCACAGCAGGGGACCATGTGCCCATTTACCATTTGCCCAAGAACCTGGCATGAGGTGGCTTTTATTGAGTTACTGGGATTGGATGACAAACAACAAACAAAATTTGCACGCACGCGCCTATATATGACTGCATGTGTGTCTGTCTGTCCAGAGCAAATGCCACAAATCACTGGACCGTTAGCACTGATACGTTTGTGGCCTAAACTGCCAGTAGGCCACAGTCTAGTAGCCTACCTCCACTATAGTTTTCTTTCACATATGTTTTAACTTACTTCATGGAATCAATGGGACAACCTGTGAAGTCACAGGCTGGTCACTTGAAGTCTGAGTAGATTTTTGACGAAGCCCATTGCGTTGCTAGTGACTATATGCCCTCTTCTGCTGTATATTGCCCCTAAGGGGGTCAAGCTGAGCTGTGGAACTGAGGTTGAAGCACAGCTGGAGATTTCAAAGCAGAATGCCCACCTATCTCTGAATGGCACTAACAGAAATGTACCACTTGAGGGCAGCATTTGCCTTTGGTTTTGCGCTCATCTCTTCCCTGTGTGAATGCAGTGACATCAGTTTAAACTGATATGTATATTACTGTAACAGTAGCAAAGACACTGCAATACGAACGATGAATGAATGAATGACTGACTGAATAGGCCTAATTTAATGTTTAATACCAAGTCTACTGATTTACTGTGAAGTCTGTGATACACAATACATACATGTAATGCTTTGTTGTGGTAGTCGAAGCTGCCTTGATAGCAAGCCCCCATTGCAATTAGAACTGCAGACTCATTCCAATGGTCCGCCATAGACTCACCTCTTCAGACTCCACCTTAGCCTGCAGGACTCGAGCCAGGCTTATGGAAAGGCTAATTATGTAATTTTGATAGCATTATTATGCATATATTATGTATTTATGTAGACAGATGCCAGGTCATTATTGAGCTTGCATCCTATAGTATTTATAGTTTAAATGTATGGGCTACTGTTAGGCTGATCATTGGTTCTTGGTTTACTGTACTTGTGATCCTAGATGACTATTTCTAAGCATTTGATGTACCTTGTGTTGTTGCTTACTGAAGTAATTTTGGTCATTTGGAATTTGGATGTGTTTGCACATGCATGTGAGCTCTCATCTCAGTCATGTTTCCATTTGTATCCATAATGCAATTCACACAACCACACACACACACACACACACACACACACACACACACACACACACACACACTGAGCTCCACACTGCACAGTGCTGATGTGAGTGTGTGTGTGCCCATATTTGCTCTGCTCACCATGTATAGACAGACAGTAGACACACATGCACTCTGCAGTGGTGTGTACACGTTCTGGCCCATCTGGGTCCATTTGAACACTCAGAGTTAAATTAACTCTGGTCATTTGACTGTGTATACTGTGTGCCAGTCTCCCTGGGTGACTGGCTGCTCTGGATGGTCATTGACTATTGCCCCGAGCCAGAGCACACTGTTGCTGCCCAGTGCCCCCACACACGCTCACACATCCAACAACCCACCCACACCCACACACACATGCAGTACAGCTATGATCACACACACCAGCAGCACCCATAGCAGTGAGACCAGGGTACCAGGTGAGTGCAGGCTAGTGGGGAAACGGAAGACCAATAGAGAAGAGAATGGAGATACAGTATGGGTTGTTGAGTTTCATGCTAATTTAGTAGTCTCTCTTGTGGATTGAATTCAGTCTCTGAACAGGAGAAAGCATTGTTACACTTGTAATGCGCTAATTGAAAACTGATCGAGGTCCTCCAGATTTCTAGGTAATGAGGTGTGTGTGTGTGTGTGTGTGTGTGTGTGTGTGAGACTGCACATGCTTGAAGCTAAAGGTGCCGTTTAACTGAGGGCTGATTATCTCTCCCTTTGTCACCTGGGCCTTGATTTAATTTGGTTGGCTCTGTTTTAGGAATGATAACTTCCAATGCAACAGATTTTTTTTTTTTTTTTTTTTTTTTTACAGTTGTAGAGCATTGCATAGATCAGGGTTAATCAAAGTGGGTGCCGTGACACAAGTCCAGGGGTGCCTCAGAATACTTTGATTATTTGGAATGTATCAATATCACTTGAGTAAAGTTTAATACTTAGTGAAACAGACCTGAATTGCACTGTACTTGCTACTGTACACCAATTTGTGAATGTTCCCCCCTCATCAGATTCACATATTTACGTACCGTAATATGACATACGGTTATACACTATACACTAGAGTTATTCAGCTGTGCCCTGAGACAAAAGAGTTAGAGAACCACTGGCATCGATAGATGCTGTTGTTTGTCTGAATTCCGTTCTTGACGCAACAAAGTGCAGTTATGCGTTAAATGCAGTGTTATGTACTGTAGGCACAGAACGAGTGTTGTGTTGTGTTCGACCTGCGTAAAACAAATGCTATTTGGGGCTTCAGATTTAGCTGTGAACGGCAGGTCTACAACACCTGCAAATGTGAAGCTTAAATCATTGTTAAAGAATGTGCAGTAAAGTTATTTTTCAGGCACCACTCTGCTCATTTGGAGTCAGTTACTAGTTACAGTATGTAAAATAGTCTCTCTCTCTCTCTCTCTCTCGTAGGTCAAGGGAACCACAAGGAGGACAGCCCGTTCCTGAACAGTACAGATGCTGCCAAGAACAATGACTTCTATGACAGGAACTTGGCTTTGTTTGAGGTTTGTTGAAGTACAACAGCATCTCAAATATGTAATTTGTCGGTGTCAGTCTAGTTGAGATTGACAAAATATGTTGCGTAACAGAAAATATGAAAAGTAGAAATTCTCCTAAAGCAAATTCTGAATTGTGATGCAGTTTCACAATTATGTAGACATAGCAACTATAGTGTATACGCATAGTTTCATTATATAGATATTCCACTGTACTTGTTTTTAGCTTTATTTCGTATGATTCATGGTGACTATTTTTATGTACTATATATTTGTTTTCGGTTCTTACTTACTGTAAATTGCTTTGGATTAAGAGCTTCTGCTAAAAGCCTAAATTGTAATTCAAAACTCAACAGAGCACTATAGAGCGCCGCAGTCCCTCCCCCTTTCAGAAAAACGAGTGGCCCAGGAAATGAAACCCCAATGCATTCTCCCATCGGCACTTCTAATATAATTTATTTAAAGACGATTACGCCGCGGACAAAGCCAACTCGGATCGTGACAAATCATGACAACGAACACAATGTTCTGGGCCGATCAAATAATTTATAAGACGAAAAACAAAACAAATAGTTTTGTCTCCTGACTTTCTTTTCTTCTTTCTAATGATTTGATCGGCCCAAAACATTGTGTTCATTGTCATGATTCGTCACGATCCGAGTTGGCTTTGTCCGCGGCGTAACCGTCTTTAAATAAATTATATTAGAAGTGCCGATGGGAGAATGCATTGGGGTTTCATTTCCTGGGCTCGTTTTTCTGAAAGGGGGAGGGACTGCGGAGCTCTATACCCTACAGTATATGTCACAGTACGATCTGAAAACCAGTCAGATTGAAAAAGGATTCGGTTTTGGAACCGCCGAGACGTAATTTATTTTTTTGACGGGCGGCCCGCCCTGCCGCAACAAAAAAGAAAAAAAGAAAAAGAAAAGACCACTACTTTTTCAATCTGACTGTTTTTTTCAATCATACTGTAACATATACACCTAAATTAGCACGCATGCAGTGTATTAGTTGGTTGAGAGTGGGAGGGTTTGTTGCATTTGGTCCCCAGCATGTTCAGGAGGCTTAACACTCACCACTTGATATCAACTCCTGAGCTATAATCAGACCCACATACATCACTATCAACTTTATTGTCACATTACAGGTGTAAAAGCTTTTCTGACCATTCTTTCTCACAGGAAGAGCTGGACATCCGTCCCAAGGTGTCGGCTCTGCTCAGCCGCCTGGTCAACTACACCAACATTACCCAGGGGGCCAAGGAGCATGAAGAGGAGGAGAGTGCAGAGGCACGCAGGAAGGCCCCCAAGGTTAGGGGCCAGGGGTCAGGGGTCACCATCACAATGCATGGTCATTGTGTAAAAGTATACTTTTCCTGTCTCTGTCTCTGTCTCTGTTTTACCAACTTCCTGTCTTAATCTGGTGCTTTTATTTTTGTTTTATGGTGTCAGTCGAACATGGATCGGGCTGAATCCTTGCATACAGTCATATATCATAGATACAGTATGCCATACTGTAGAGACGATGATTGACATCACGATTTGGCCGCATGAAGACAGAAATTCACACTGGAGCCACACTGACCCCTTTTCCACCGGTTGGATCCCAGTGGGAACCGGTTCAGTTCTTGTTGGTTCTTAGTCCATGAGCCAGAGCTCCAAAATTGGAACGTTAATTGTGAATTGAGTGGGCTGGGCAAAACTACATCTATATTAAATTGCTTATAGGATCAATATAAGTAAATTAATATATGATAACCCTTCCACACCTTTTTATATTATAAATTTGTAATATAATAAATCATTGTCTTCGTGTAAGTAATCAACTGGGGAAGTTTCATGGAACAATCTAATATAGGTATAGTTTTGTCCACTCAATTCATAATAATGCATGGGGAAAAGAACTGAACCGGTTCCCATTGGGAACCAACCGGTGGAAAAAGGGTCACTGCTCATTCACTTTATTTATTTTAATTCACAGTACACAACAGTGTGGATTATGTTCTTTATTTATCCTGCTGGTTGTGCCTCAGAAGTTATAGAGTATTAGTACTGTCTTGCAGATTGATCGTTATGTGCCAAGCCAACAACTGATTGTGCGACAGACTGACCCTAAAAAAACGACGTTAATCAATTCAATATGATCAATACGCTTGTTTCCTGAAATGTCACGTTCAATATTCAGCACGTGTTCAACCCTGACCTCCAATCCACCCCCCCTCCTTTTTTGTCCTGGAAAGCAACAAAATGACAATTTCACCCACTGATTTACACCTACATAAAGCTCTCTCTCTCTCTCTCTCTCTCTCTCTCTCTCTTCAATTCAATTCAATTCAATTCAATTCAATTCAATTCAATTCAATTCAATTCAATTCAATTCAATTCAATTCAATTCAATTCAATAAAAAACTAAAAGATCAAAACAAAATGTATGTACAATTGAAAGTCAGAACCTCCAATAAATCCATTTCTCCCTCTACCAGTCTCCCAACATGGGCACTCTGATGGGAGTGTACTTGCCCTGCCTGCAGAATATTTTCGGCGTCATCCTCTTCCTGCGTCTGACGTGGATCGTGGGGACGGCCGGCGTCGTGCAGTCCTTCCTCATCGTGCTCATGTGCTGCTCGTGTGTAAGTGCAGTCCTTCTGCAGACCTTTTCATTCCCCAGTTTACTATGCATTAGCACAGGGGTTCTCAACCTTTTGGGCTGGGCATACAACAACATACATACAAACATACATGTCTCGTGGAGTCGTGGGTAGTAAGTATATTATGAAAAGATATTGTGCTTCTACTTATTCCTCACACATTTAAAAACACAGCAAGCACAGCAAACAACGAATAAACAGTGCAAGAAAGAGCAATCAAACAGTACAAAAAAAGAGTAGTAACATATGTAGGCCTACATGTTTTCCCTGTAGTAGCAAAGTTAGATGTAGGCAAGATGTACACAGATGTAGGCAAGAATACTCCTACGTACACGCAGAGCGTCGCAGACACATTAACGGACATACAGTATATTTGTGTGTGTACAAATAAGCACACACATGCATCATTTCACACAGAGTTCAAATGGTGTCAAACATCACCATGGATTTGGGTCACCAGCACGTATGCATTTCCAACCAGTCGATAAATCCTGCAAACTACTGTGTCAGCTGATACACACTGGTTGCATAATACAGCAGAGATGATTATTCAACAGAAATAAATAATTCAGTCCCGTAAGCTCCCCGTCACTCTTTGAAAATATGACATTTTCAGCAAAAGACACCGTCGTAAGACAAAGTAGGTTTCAGGGATTTGCGTGGGAGCTGTTTTCCAGCAGTTGTTTTAGAAAGGATATGTTTGCCATGACCACTCTGTACGTGACCACACCTTTTCTTTTCAATCAATTTTCCATCCCTTGTGTGTGTGTGTGTGCGTGTGCGTGCGTGTGTGTGTGTGTGTGTGTGTGTGTGTAGACAATGCTCACGGCCATATCTATGAGTGCCATTGCGACAAATGGTGTTGTGCCAGGTAATTATACTGACGATAGAGACAGTATTATTCTCTCTCTCTCTCTCTCTCTCTCTCTCTCTCTTTCTCTTTCCAGACATAATATTGTTTATTTTTAGACCAACAAAGTGTGGTATGCCATTCACGTGAAGCCGTGAACGGCATACATGCCAAGGTATTGCAAAAAGAATGATTCAAACGCACAGGGTGGAACAAATGTAATTGGACAAACAATTCCTCTGGGGGGCAGCAGCACTTCACCAATGAAAGTGGAAGGACCTTTCATAATGCCTCCATGTATGCACGCCAATAATAATAAGAATACCTTGTGATTTCTTGCAGCTGGTGGAGCATATTTCATGATCTCGCGCTCCCTGGGCCCAGAGTTTGGAGGAGCTGTCGGCTTGTGTTTCTACTTGGGCACCACCTTTGCTGCTGCCATGTACATACTGGGAGCCATCGAAATCTTCCTGGTTAGTCCCATCAAAATGTTAAGAACCTCTTGTATGATAATGTACTTTGAAAGTAAGTAGATGAGACTCTAAAACACTGCACTATAGTACAAATAATGTAAATGAATCATGATTTAATTTACATTTAACTCTGGTGTCCCATTCTTTCCTTTTCTTTTCTTTTTTTCTTTTTTTAATGTGATTCAAATTGAGTTTACCTGGTGTTACGACCTTATATGGAGTCTAGAGGCCTAAGGAGTAACACATATAGCTAGCAAGGAACCAAACCAGAGTAGCAAAATAATAATTCACATTTATTGTAAATAATGGATCTTTACAGCATCTTGAGTAGGGAGAGCATAATCTTCAGGGTGGCCAACGCCAACACAGCAAACAAAAACCATGCCCTACCTGAAAAGGAAAAGATTATCCTAAAACTACAAATCAAACTAAAATTACACCCCTACCAAGCTTCCCTTGTCTTTACTTTAAACACTTAAAGTTACCTTATCAAGCACTCAGCAGCATAAGGTTTGGCACACAGCCTACAGACTTGGAACACAGGGTTGAAATGCTACGTAGCTACAAAAACAGTGTAAAAGTAAAATTGACTTGGCCTGATCGGTATGTTAATTGTCCTCATACTTATGAAACTACATGACTCAGCATGATGTGGCACGGAAGTAATATAATCTGTGATATAATGTTTCCAACACATGGAACCATTTCATTTTTGTTAGTCTCAGTGCCACATGATGCCTTTGGACGCCTCCAAAAGGCGTTACATGCACAATAGAAATGGGCTTCGGTGGCAACGAGGGCCAAAACTGGTGTCCACCAGGTGGCACTGAATGAGTTAAGCTTGTGTAGATATAACCTACTGATCTGCAACTACTCGGAAATGAATATCCTATAATCGAATGTCCTTTAAGGGATTACAGCCTCATGCTGAGGAGGTGTTTGTTCATTATCTTCTTAAGGGCATGATACTACTTGTCTGACATTTCCAACCACAGCAGGTGGAACGCTGTTCCATGTTGTTACTGCAGTGGAAAAAAAACGTCCGTCATGGCATTGGATTTGGGGATTGTCAAGGTTTGGTATGGTGGTATCCACCGCGTGGTATGACCTGGGCCGTGAGCTAGGGGTAGCAGTGCTTTGAGCTCCTTTGGACAGCGGGGAGTGTGCATCTTGTAAAGAACACTTTCTGATGGCATATACTGCTTTAGGGCATAATCCTCATCCACACATTTGTCCTGTCCCTGTCTCTTTCTCTCTCAGAAATACCTAGTCCCCCAGGCGGCCATCTTCCAAGCGGACCCCCATGGAGGTGACGGTGCCATGCTGAACAACATGAGAGTGTATGGCTCCATCTGCCTCAGTCTGATGGCCGTGGTGGTGTTTGTTGGCGTCAAGTATGTCAACAAGCTGGCCTCGCTCTTCCTGGCCTGCGTCGTCATCTCCATCGTGTCCATCTACGCTGGAGCCATTAAGTCAATCACTCACCCACCAGAGTTCACGTAAGTCCATTTTGTGTTAGCCATTACTTCATGGAAAATCCCGTGTTCCAGGAGGTTTGAGTATTTGCCAGACCATAAATAAATGTACTAAACTACAGTATATGACTATTAGTGCTCACGTCACTTATTGCCCTACAGTATATTGATCCAGTACTAACAGGGTGACTATATTATGCCACAGGACCCTATGATTGCTTATGTGCTGTGAAAACGAGTTGTGTTTCTGGACTAAACTTAAATCGCTGGACCAATCGCTGTGTGTGTGAGTCTGTGTGTCCGTCCGTCTGTGTACAGCTAATCTCCGCCACCATTAACCCGGATGATGCCAAATTCTGCACACACACTCCCTGGATGCCAACGATGAACCTCAGCCCCAAATTTTCCAGAACGGCCTGTTACAGCGCCACCAGGAGGCCGACTTTTGAAAAACAAAAAATCCCACAAATCGTTACACACTATCTCTATAGTCATGTGTTCAAGACGGATCTGTCCGATATTTCATATTCCATCCCCATGAGTTATTTGTCAACAACGTGATGTTAACTTCATCTACGTCTTCAGTTCATTTTACTTGTTCGTTCTTCTTGTAGGGACAGTCCTTGGCCCAATGAAATGTCAAGTTCAGTAACGCGCGCCCATATGTTGACTTAATTTTTCCAACATTCATACGGCCTGGTTTCGTCAAATTTCGGCGGTACTCTGTAGTTTGCAGCCATCTTCAAACCATCCACTGCTACCAATGTTGATTAGGTCTTAATAAACACGACGTTTATTCAGTTGTAGATCACTTTATTCACCGTACACCGGCTGGACATGTAAAAACTGTTCCCTCTGCATTTCACATCTGATTACCTGCGCCCAATGCGCATGCGTATATCAGCTTGTGTGTGTTGCCGTAAAGGATACTATATAGAACTGTCGTAAAGTGTACAATAGAGAGCAATACAAGTTAACAATGCACAATCTATGTAATTAAAGCGCCTTGGATAAAGGCCAAAGGCGCACCATTTACCATGTTATTCTTTGAATGACATTTAGACAGCATTTAGTTTGACCGAACCCTGTCTCCTCGTTCAGGGTCTGCATGCTGGGCAACAGGACGCTGGTGAGGAGTCTCTTTGACGTGTGTGCCAAGACAGTGGTGGTGGGGAACGACACGGAGCCCAGCCAGCTGTGGAAGAAGTTCTGCTCCCCGGGGAACATGAGCAGCTCTCAGTGTGACGAATTCTTCATCCAGAACAACGTGACGGAGATTCAGGGCATCCCCGGGCTGGCCAGTGGGATTATCAGAGGTACATTTTACCACTTAAACCCCATATGGTGGACTGGTAGTGCCTCAGGGCTCTATACTAGTGTATTTTCAGTTTTCTGATATTGTGGGGAAGCAGATCTACGAGCATTTAGCACACACTTATCCATAGTGACTTATGTCTGAGTCAGAGTAAGCAGAGTATCCATGAACCATAGTGAACTAGTTAATAGTCACGTGACTACTGTAGTTGCTATTCATCATCGTACAACCAAGTATACAGGATTTAAGTTCAGCTCAGCTGTCAGTTATGTCTTGCATGTGACTTTTACTCTTGCTCTTGCTCTGTCCTGTTTGTCTATTTACTGTATACAGCATGAATTATTATTAAAAACAAAGAATCACGCTTCCTGTTCATCACTGTTCATTTATTTATTCATGCATTCATTCCTGTTGCATATTTGAAATGTATTCTCCAGGGATTCTATTGGCTGTAAATTGTCTCTCCTCTGCATTCATTTCCAACACCTTTCATTTCATGTGGCCTTGTGAAGACAACATGTGGGGAGACTACCTGCAGAAGGGGGAGATCCTGGAGAAGGCTGGCCTGACGTCCACGGACGTCCACGGAGCCATGGAGAGCTTCGGCATGTACGTCTCAGCAGACATCGCCACATCCTTCACCCTTCTGGTGGGCATCTTCTTCCCCTCTGCTACAGGTGGGCAGCGTTAAGGCTTGAAATCCCTTTTTCGAATATGTTTACGTAAATATGTGCCTGATTTGATTGATTTGATGTATTTATATTCATATAGATTATTTTGATTTAAGTACTTTGATTGATTGATTGTTTAATTTAATACTTTATTAGACGTAAATTAAATCGGCAATATTCAGTATATTGTGTATATATACTGCAGTGATGTATTTCTAATTAGATGGCACTGTAGAGGTACATTAGGTGTGTGTGTGTGTGTGTGTGTGTGTGTGTGTGTGTGTGTGTGTGTGTGTGTGTGTGTGTGTGTGTGTGTGTGTGTGTGTGTGTGTGTGTGTGTGTGTGTGTGTGTGTGTGTGTGTGTGTGTGTGTGTGTGTGTGTGTGTGTGTGTGTGTGTGCAGATACACAGATGCGTGAGCGTGCGCAACCTCACACATCTGTGCATGCACAGTATGAACATCATCTCAGGCACAATCGTTATGTTCTCCACACAGGCATCATGGCAGGTTCCAACAGATCGGGTGATCTCCGAGACGCTCAGAAGTCTATCCCCGTGGGGACCATCCTGGCCATCACCACAACGTCCCTCGTTTGTATCCTTTCTTTAAGGACTGTATGTGTTTGATACTGTACCAATCAAAAGCATGAAGCTACGTGCTGTAGCCTCTGCCAGATATATCCCTCCATCAAAGCAGACATGACACGGCTCCTTAACACCTGGCCTTCAGATTTCAGCTCTGTGGTTCTGTTCGGGGCCTGTATTGAAGGAGTGGTGCTGAGAGACAAGTAAGCTAAATACCCTGCAAGAGGAGCAGCGTAACGTTGGAAACCTTGTATATCCAAAACATTCCTTTCATTTATTTTTGGTTGTTACTGTATGTTTCACGTTAAGAACCTTTTTAAAAGTAGTATGAATAGATGATCTACATACAGTACAAGCTTAATGTGACGCGTTGTCGAGCTTATTTTCGGCATGTGACACTGTCATACAACAACATATATATAAATATATAAAATAGGTCTTAAGGGAGAACTACACCAATTTTCAATCTTAGCTCAAGTATTCCAAGCACCATTTCTGTCTACTCGCTCTGTGTCTCAGAGATAATACAGCTGAGAAACCTGCCTATGGTTACTGACCCATTCCCTATAGTCATTATGTTTTAATGCTGCCAATGCAGCATGCTCATTCAGACATGTGTAAACTGTCTATGTCACTGGATAATACTTTTTATTATTATTAATAATTACTTTTTACAATTGTGTGTGTAACCTGCAGGTTCGGCGATACGGTCAGTAAAAACCTGGTGGTGGGAACTCTTTCCTGGCCCTCCCCGTGGGTCATCGTCATTGGCTCCTTCTTCTCCACCGTGGGGGCGGGCCTACAGTCCCTGACCGGGGCTCCGCGGCTCCTCCAGGCCATCGCTAAGGACAACATCATCCCCTTCCTCCGGGTAAGGACAACACTGCTATCAGTCATATAGCACACACCCCTATTTTCAGACTTATTGACTTATTGTTTAGGCATGCGTTATTTAACCCATTCATTTTTGTAATAGTTCAACTAACCAATCTACATTGACACGTTGTGAGCTTGTAGACTGGCCATTTTAACTATTCAAAAATGTTTTGCAAAATAGTAAAAAAAAAGGCAAAGAAGTTTAGGCATAAGGGCTTTAGCGGTGACGAAAATGGAGCCCATAAGCTCTAACGCAGCCTGACAGCGTGGCCACGAGTTCGAATCCCCATCCTGATGATCTTTGCTGCGTGTGACTCCCCATCTCTCTTCCTGTTTCCTGTCTACCTCCTGCACTATCAATAAAGGCAGAAAAGCTGTACAGTGTATATTAAAAATCACACCCGTATGAAGTGAGTGGTGCAACTCCATGTGGGGGTTCCCGGGGGGGCTATTTTCAAAAATAGCAGATGTACACACTAGATCTTCTATTTTTGAATAGCCAACACTAAAATGTCCTATACATAACTATGTAGGTCTATATGTAGTACCGGATTCAAACCCAGATCCCCCCATTTGTGGAGAGGATACATTGCTTTTGAGCTTCATTCAATACCTCTTGTCAACCAGTAGAGGTCCTACCCTACAACAAGATATATAATCAATAGAAGGGCAGGCAGGTCAACTAAAAATACTGCAGTTGTGTTAGTTATATTGTATTAACATACTGGAAAAGTGAAGGGATGTTCAACGTGATCATGCTGTTTTATCAGTTCCATAGCATCTACTAGTTTGAATATTCAAAGTCATTGATGAATCGTTTTGAATATGTTTTGTTCTTTGTTCTATTCATGTTTTCTGCATCAGCATATGATGCTAATGTGAAGGATTTGCATCCCCTTGCCAGCGCTATCCCCTTAGTGCTGTGTTTGTTGTTGTACTTGTCTAGGTGTTTGGTCACGGTAAGGCCAACGGAGAACCCACATGGGCTCTGCTGTTGACTGGCCTCATAGCCGAGCTGGGGATCCTCATAGCCTCACTGGACATGGTGGCACCCATCCTCTCTATGTAGGTACAGTACATAGACAGTACAGCACGCACACATGCACTGTACTGTACATTCAACAGGTGACCAATAAATTGTTATGGGTCATGACTCAAGTAATGTGTACAAAGAGGCTCTACGCATGCACCAAAGTCCTTGTGGCGGTGCCGACGCACGGGAGAAAACTGTAGAGGAAATCTTGAATAAACAAGAAGGTGGCCGCACCTATGTGCCCTGTATTCCCTGATGAAGGCTTAACCGCCGCAACGTTGGATATTCCTGTCTTACCTGCTGTCCTTAATAAATATTGGTACTCTAGCTATTGGTGTGTGCGGCCACCTAATTGTTTATTCAAGATTTCCTCTCATGACTCAAGTAAAACATTTATTTCCTTATCCTACATTGAAAAATATATAAAAGATGTAAAATAATCTACAACTAACAAATGTAAGACATTTCTAAAATAACATAAACATAATAATTAAGTATTTTCACTACTTTGACCCGGGGGGACATCAAATCTCTTTTGGGTCACAGGCTAAAAAGTTTGGGAACCACTGCTTTGGATTATATGACATCCACACATTATTATAGTCTACATCCACATCCACAATAAAAAACTGAAATCCACGCAATATAGTCTACTGTCCACCATACAACTGTCATTACAAGAATTTCATTTTTCTCCAACAAGTTTCCAAGACTAGCGGAAGCAGCAGATCTACAAGGTCGCAACGCGTCACATAGCGCCGCATTGTTGGCTATTTTCACTCTGAATACAGGTGTGCTTTAAGATGTTGACTGCCCCATTGGCATGCCCCAGTTAAAGTTTGTATTTATTTAACAGGGACAATACAAAAAACAATGTATCAAGTTGTAAAAACATGAAACCGTTGCGTTGTACATGGGGTTTATAGCCAATTTGCCAAGGCTAATTTGCAACCCCAGTCCCTGGTTAGGCCATTTAAAAAAATCCCAAAATCCCATATGACGTAATCTTCAAAAGCCATGTATTGGAGGGGCTAGCGGCCCTCAAAAACCCATGATGGGAGAAGCAATCTGCTGTGCGGATTTTATTGTCGTGTCATGTTACATTTTTGATCCAGCACCCAGCCCAGCAGGACAGGATGTGCGTGCCTTTTGTCACTGTCACCTTTGTGACACCCTTTTCACTGTTGACAGTATTGTCATTGACACACACGCGCGCACGCACGCATGCACACACACACACACACACACACACACACACACACACACACACACACACACACACACACACACACACACACACACACACACACATCACAGCTATGTTTTGTGTGTATTCTGCAGGTTCTTCTTGATGTGCTATCTGTTTGTGAACCTGGCATGTGCAGTGCAGACCCTGCTGCGCACACCCAACTGGAGGCCCAGGTTCAGATACTACCACTGGTGAGCAGGATATGAAGAGAAGTGATGGATGGACTATATCATTATGTTTGTGTTTATAGGGTGAAATATCCGGAATGACAAACTTGGCTGTTGTCGACAGTCAAACAATTTATTGTCAATCCGTTATCATGAATACTTGTTGCTGTCCGGAAGAATCCACCTAATATAACTCCATTCTTGATTTTTTTCATTTTCTTTTATAAAAATTATTGAACCAATGGCAAAAACCTCCTAACTCCATTAGATCCTCAAACTATCTGCCAAACCAGCTATTATTCTTATTCTTCTTATTCTTCTTATTACTTGTGCAAGCAGAGCGTGCAATTAATAGTTTTTGTCCAGCGCTTCGATGTGTATGTCGCCGTTTGATGTGTATGCGCCATGCCAGCGTATGACCATTGAACATTTTGGAGTTAGCTGGTTTCTGTAGACATCAGAGATACGTGTACTACTACTTGTGTCAGAACAAGCATGGATCGATATTTCTAGGTCATACTTATGAAAGATTTTGCACCCCTTTTCTAAAAGATGACAATATTGGCTAGCCTCACTTCATTCGACAGGACATTTTAAAGTCATGGGGGCTATAATCCAGACCTCTTTAGCTTCAGGCTGTGGAACTGTCAGAAAGGTTTTTTTTGCCTGAGGAACCTGACACTGACAGCTGTGTTTTGTCTCTCGTTCCCACAGGGCCTTGTCTTTCCTGGGCATGAGCATGTGCCTGGCTCTGATGTTCATCTCCTCCTGGTACTATGCCATAGTGGCCATGTGCATCGCTGGCATGATCTACAAGTACATTGAATACCAGGGGTATGTCTGGCCCTGTCCTCCATCCTGGTGCAGCGTTCCACTGCAACACATTTTACTTTTAAGTATACATTCTACGATGTATTCTGGGAGGGAAATGGTGAAGTGGTATTTGAATATATTCACACCTCTCCACTTTCTCTACCCCCGCCCCCCCCTTCCATCTCCCTCTCCCTCCCTCTCCCCTTCCTCCCCCCTCCATCCCTCCCTCCCTCCATCCAGAGCAGAAAAGGAGTGGGGAGACGGGATACGAGGTTTGTCCCTGAGTGGTGCCCGTTATGCCCTGCTAAGACTTGAGGTTGGACCACCACACACTAAAAACTGGAGGTACAGATACAGTGCATCACCAGTATAATATAATATCATCAATCCTACATGTATATTATGAACCCTTTGTTCACTTTTGTTTAAACATTGGTAATAATGTACGCTGAATGAAAGGGGTGCATACTTAGTTTAGACTAGTCATTGGTTAGACATGGGTTAAGGTTAGGTTTAGGTGTGCTGCGCCGTGGGAGGTTAGGGTTAAGGTGAGGGTCTAACCAATGACTAAACCAAGTACTGTCTAAACTAAGTACTGCACCTGAATGAAAATAGATAAGGGCCTGAAATAAAGTAGGAACTGGAGCATTGAAAAGCCTCAGTCACATTGTGCATGTCACTTTGTGTACCTGTTTGCTCTTGCTAGTTGCAATGGGACAATCCCAGGGCACAGACGTTACAAAGAAACCAATAAAGTATGCAAGTGATGCATTGAACATGCAGTCCACAATGATTGTATGAGCTGTAGTCCTCATATACTGTATCTGCATTGATGTCAACTGACAAAATGCTTTCTCTGCAGGGCTTGCAAGCACAGATGTGCAAAGAGAAGATCTATAAATCAGATAAGACACACTCAGGAAACCACTCATTTCAACTCTCAAAACAATCCACATTACATAACATTTACAGAAATCTCGGTTTCCTGTTTTTAAAGACTTGTTGGCCAACATTGTTAGAGAAGGTCAGTGGCAGAACTGTTTCCGCTGCGTCATCGGTGAACCCACGCTGCAAGGATCAAATCCTACTTGCACTTAAAACAACAATCCATTTTGATAATCCTGTTATATTTTGTGATCTTTATAATCCATACTCTGGAGCCATGATTATATACACTTGTTTGTGTTGGAAAACGTGGTAAAAAATGTAAATGTTAAATATCATTGTTTAAGCCATTAATAATCAAAATGCAGCAGCGTTACACTCTAATGCTTATAATTGCAATCTAAGACATATTATTAAGTGATAAAAATATATGCATAAGTTATCATGTTAGTGCACCATAGCAGTAGATATCACAGTGAGAATAAAAATTATTTGACATACTTGCAATACGTACCTGTAAGCAGGGAGGATTTGGGGCTATGTTCAAACAGACAGCCACAATCTGATTTCTAGTCTGAGCTGCCAAAAAACACATGGAAACATTACACATCAGATTTGAAGGTGTTTCGAAATTCACTTTTCACAAGATGTGCTTCAGTCTGGACACTATTTGATTCATACTTCTTCATACAATGTTGTCCCTTGCTGAAAATATCCCTCTATAAACTCACGTGTCACATATAGCGACGTGTCTCAGAGTATAAGTCAACCGTCACTCAGTCTGTGAGTGTACTGTACAGTATGCCATAGTTTCCACCAGTACAGATCACAGAAGTGGGTTGACCGGGTGTGTTTGTCTCCTCATGTCTGTTCCAGACCTCAGCTGCTGGTGCTGCTGAAGTTGGATGAGGACCTCCATGTTAAATACCCCCGGCTGCTCACCTTCGCCTCGCAGCTGAAGGCAGGGAAGGGTCTCACCATCGTGGGCTCTGTCATCCAGGGAAACTTTCTGGACAGCTATGGGGAGACGCAAGCTGCCGAACAGGTCACTAGATAATAATTTATTGTAGAACTGTGCTATACACTGTGTGTGTGTGTGTGTGTGTGTGTGTGTGTGTGTGTGTGTATTATTGTTTTTTCCCCGTTATTTGTAAAGTAAAAGCAGAATGAAGTGAAACTGTTGTGCATTATTTCCTCTCCATGTCATTTTCCCAAGGATTATTAATTAGTTGTCATTCGGATAATAATAATAATAAACAGTCATCATGTGTAGTGCAAGACTATTCACAATCATACAGTAGGACAATCATCGTCTGTCCTGATGAAGGTCTAACGACCAAATTGTCGACCTGTGTGTGCGGGACCTTTATTTATTACCACGGTTCCCCTTTTGAACATTTGCACCATTGTCCTACGCACGTAACGCACCTGTCACCAACCTTTGAGCTGTGCATCGGCCTTCTTATTTAACAATCATAGGAAATAAACACGCGTCTAACCTTCCGAACGTTTGCACGTTTGCACTAAATCATAATTCCATTTCTAATATTTTCCACATTTTGCTTGCCATTCCTGCTCGCTCTGGCTGTCAGGCCATAAAGAACATGATGGAGATCGAGCGGGTCAAGGGCTTCTGCCAGGTGGTGGTGGCCTCTAAAGTGCGGGAGGGTGTGACCCACCTCATCCAGTCCTGTGGCCTGGGGGGCATGAAGCACAACACGGTGGTGATGGGCTGGCCGTACGGCTGGAGGCAGAGCGAGGACCCTCGGGCCTGGAAGACGTTTATCAGTAAGACATTCATCATTAAGTAGCCTTGCCGAGCCATGAGGCCCATAGGGCAGGAGCCTATCTCCTGTTTCTGTAGCGTGAGGCAGCTTGATGTACAAGTACACCCCCTGGACATGACGCTAGTATGTCGCAGGGACTTACCCCCAATCCAACCCTTGATGCTGAGTGTCAAGCAGGGAGGCATTGGGTCCCATTTTTACAGTCTTTGGTATGACTGTAAAGAGTTACTGTAAGTGTCGAAGTGACTATTTTCCACAAATGAGTCTTGAAAAATGGGGGTCTTCTTAGTCGTCTTATATTCGGCACGTCTTATATTCGGCACAATACGGTACTAAAAGCAAAGGTAAAATGTGTGTCCAATGAGTACATGGCTGTACAGTACAGACAAAAAGTTGACTCACTACTCACTTCCTCCCTGTGTGTGCGTCCCCTCCCTCCCAGACACGGTGCGATGCACCACAGCCGCCCACCTGGCTCTCATGGTACCCAAGAACGTGTCCTTCTACCCCAGCAACCACGAGCGCTTCATAGACGGCAACATCGATGTGTGGTGGATCGTTCACGACGGAGGCATGCTGATGCTGCTGCCCTTCCTGCTCAAACAACACAAAGTAAGAGGAGGTTCTTAAACTGCTGAAGATTATTTTGTCATTTTTTCCTGCAATGATAAGCATTAACAAAGAATACAAATATAAAGGAAGCAAAGAAGAATAGCAGCAATAGCTATTCTATTTCTAGTTTATGTGTTGGTCCTTCAGTAGCACACATTGAGGTTAAAAAAAGTGTCATGTGCCAGTGTGTCAATGCGTGCTTGGACTAACGTATGAACTTCTGACATATTTGACAAACTTGTCGTACAATTACTGCTATTCATCTTTTTTCTTCCCTTATCTTTTTACTTTGTTACTGTTGTTATTGCTGCAAAACTGTGGAAACAAAACAAGACAATGTTTACAGACAGCTTATCGAGAGCACCACACTGACTTTTCATTGTGAATTATCATATATTTTGTATCTGAAGAATACACAACATAACAACATGGAAGTGTTAATTTATCATCATTGACACTTTGGTTTGGGATTGGGTTTCAGGTTTGGAGGAAATGTAAGATGCGTATCTTCACCGTGGCCCAGATGGATGACAACAGCATCCAGATGAAGAAGGATCTGGCCACCTTCCTCTACCAGCTCAGAATCGAAGCTGAGGTAGAGGTGGTGGAGATGGTAAGAACCGTCCTTTCTGTTAAAGTATAAATGTATTATTGGCATAAAACTGTTCTTAAAGTACCAAAATGAAAGTACTTGTGCAGAAAGTCATGCGACATGTTTTGAGCTTGTAGGGATTGGGCTTGTAGGGATTGTAAATACATAGGGATTAATGCATGTTTTGTAAAACGGTAATGATAGAAATCCACAAAGTAACTAGTGGAGTACAATATTTGCCTCTGAGATGTAGTGGAGTAAAAGTAATTAACAAATACTCCAATAATGTAAGATAAATCCTCAAATTTGTACTTAAAGTATTTCAGTACATCTACTTAGTTAATTTCCACCACTGAATGCACCTGTGTATTCCTGTACACAGGAATAAACTGTACAGGAATTTGTCTTCATTAACAGGTGCATAATCCACACTCGTGTCACAATTATCACTCACTAGAGCAGTGCAATAACACATCTCTATGTTGATAACTCAATACAACATTGCAATTATTGTCCTTGACAAAGCGCATAAGGTGTTTTGCGTAACTTTAACTTGCTTTCTTTAAATACACTAAGAACAAGTATTTACCTTTGCATGTAAGTGCATCAGTTTTTGGTGTCACAGTAGTGACATTTTTCTTTTTTTGTATTGGAGGGGCTAGCGCCTCTCCAAACAAAAAAAGTCAAAATATGGATACTGTATACAAGGTTTCTGCCCGACAGCCAGGATATGATAAAAGTATTATAGAGCCAGGCTTAAAATGGCAAAATATCAAGTAATTTGCAGAAAGAGTTGCTCCTCAAACATTTAACAAATGGCTTCTTGTTGACTCTTCCCAGCATGACAGTGACATCTCGGCTTACACCTATGAGAGGACCCTGATGATGGAGCAGCGCTCCCAGATGCTCAGACAGATGAGGCTGTCCAGTGCAGAACGAGACAGAGAGGTGACTCAATAATATTGCAGATCGACTTCTGGGCTACATGTGATCGACTCCCACAGTGAAATAAATTGGTCTCAACTAGGGATGTCCCGATCACGTTTTTTGCTCCCGATCCGATTCCGATCATTTGATTTTGAGACATACCGATACCGATCTTTCCCGATCCGATCTTTATATTTATACTTATGCCATATCACAATAGCAAATATCCTAATGTATATGTCACTCATACATTATGATTATAGTCATTGTACAGTAGTCTGTTGTGTTGCCTTTCAATTATTAAAAGGCAAAATGTGACTACTACTTTTATTAGAATGACTGTCATTGTGTTTTATTTTTCTTTCTATAAAATAACGATGTATAGGTGAATTAGAGTGAATACAGTTCTACAGCTTATATAACTGAAGTCAAGTTAAAACTCTTAAAGAGTATCTCTCTCATTCAGAGAGAGTACTACAGACACCTATGCCATCATGCAAGCGGGGGTTGCATTTCCTTTGTTTTCGTCATAGGTGTCTTTCACGCCTCTGAGTGTGACTAGTCTTTGTTTGATGATCTCTGACTGGGACCAGAAGGAAAACAACTAGCATAAACACAACAGTTTTTACAAAATCTCATTGCTTATACATCTTTCTTTGAGATTTACATTAGACAATAAAAAATCCGATCTTTTCTCCCCGATTCCGATCTTTTGAAAATTATGAGATCGGAGCCGATTTCCGATCACCCGATCCAATTTTCGGGACAACCCTAGTCTCAAACCATTAAAACATTAACGTATTCTCTTGATGTTTACGGAACATTGTAAGTGTATTTAAAATAGTTAAGTTGTTATCCCATTAAGATCTAGCCTGGCATGGCCAGACTAATATCACTATTAGTCTGGAATCTGTGTGGAACCTGCATTTACAAGGGCCGGTGATAAACCCACCCCATATTTGCGTAATGGGCCCTGATTGGTTCCCCACAACTTCGGGGGCAGCCAAATCCAATCACAACCGAGAGGGATCAGATTAATCAAAGCAAGTGCACTGGCAGATCCATCTGGTTTCCAGGCTAATTAAGACCACCGGGAAAGCCTATACGTTCTTATACCTTTAAAGCACCTGTGTCATTTTAGATTTTCTGAAAACATATGTTTTTTGATTTTTAGATTATTGTAGAGTGTAGATACACAAGGCAATTTTATTTGTATAGCACAAAACATCAAGCAAAGGAAACACAATAATAAAATGATACAATGACAAGGATATGGGAATATGTCAGGAAAGCGGTGAAGAAAATAGGAGCCACGCTACGTAACCACCCCGACATTCATACAGTAGCTTCCCATCCAAATATGACCTACCTGTTGTCATTTGTCACAGCTCACAATGTGACAGCGGCCTGGATGGTTTTCTGGCCGTATGAGATATGCGCTCATTGTCCTGTTCCACGGCAGTTAACATTGCATTCAAAGTCACTCTGGAGAAAAGAACAGTTTGCTGTGTTCTCTGCAGGCCCAGCTGGTGAAGGACAGGCACTCGTTGGTGCGTATGGGCAGCCTGTACTCTGATGAAGAGGAGGAGGTGGTGGAGCCTCCTCCGGAGAAGGTCCAGATGACCTGGACCAAGGAGAAGTGTGAGGCAGAGAGGAGAAACAAGGCTCACGCACCAGAGAACTTCAGAGAACTCATCAGTCTCAAACCGTGAGTCTGTCTGGTTTCCTCCTATGTATTCTTTTTAATCACTAGGTGATTTAATTGTATTTTATATGAAGTGATTTAAATGACTGGACTTTGAAGTAATCAGTTTGACAAGGAATTATTCTTCAAAGCTGATGCTTGTAGATTGATTTCTTAGGTAAAAGTCAATAGAGTTATAATAGTAAAAGGTGCTCCTGGATCAGACGGGATAACAAATCAGATTAAAACAAGAAAATGACTCTCAGTCATAACTTCCAGGTGCATGCTTTCCCTTTTGAGGGAAAGCATGCACAACTGAACCCACTGGGAAGTTTTATCTCAGACTTTTTTTTGCATCCTCCTCAAAATAGAATCACACGATTCAGCAATTTTACCATTTATTTACTATAAATGCCTTGAGCTCAAGGACATCTTAACATCTCACAGGTTTTTATACTGTTGACTTCTGTCACTGAACATGCATCTTTCTTTCTTTCTTTCTTTGTGCCCATCTGGCAGAGACCAGTCCAACGTGCGGCGGATGCACACAGCCGTGAAGCTGAATGAGGTGATAGTCAACAAGTCCCACGACGCTCGCTTAGTTCTGCTCAACATGCCCGGACCCCCACGGAACACAGACGGAGATGAAAACTGTATCCTTTGGCACATTTACAGGAAGTATAAACAAATGCACATGTTATTATTTTATGGGGTTTACAATCGAAAACTCATGTTAATATGCAATGATGGTGTCTAAATCGTGTGCCATGCGATTGCCATGTTTTGCTTCCAACCACACATTACACTGCTGATTTTATTAATGAGCAATCAAAGGGGTGGCAAAATGAAAGGCACTGTAAAACCCTTATGTACGTCAGAGACTGTCATAGATACACTAACATACTGCTGTAGGGCTGCAACGATGAATTGTTTTTTAGCAGTCATTATAGGAAAATTAAAATCACAGAGATTGTGGAGAATTAGGAGAGGAGACCTCTCAATATTGTTTGGCATAGTGGGTGGTTTTAGAATCTGCTATGTCCTTTCCCAAATATGTGTGGGCAAGATAGCAATTTTAGGGATAATGCAACAACACTGCCACACCTCCAGGCGCTAATATTGGAGTCTGCATAATGTTGCCATTTTTCACTGTGGTTCTTCCATAACTTTTGGCTCAGATATGGAGTTCTTGGAGGTGTTGACCGAAGGCCTGGAGAGAGTGCTGCTGGTCAGAGGGGGAGGCCGGGAGGTCATCACTATATACTCTTGACCAACTACAAGCCACTATAAGTGGGTCAACAATACTTGGCCTTGACTACACTCATTATGCCACTGGACAGAAAGGGACAGTGTTCCAGACAGTTGTGGACTCTGGGCCAGGATTCTTACAAGTTTATTCCTTTTTTTGTAGCATACTGGTGAACAATAGGGGACCTGACACACATTTGCCATTCTATACCTTTTTTCCCCCTGAAAAGATGACTTCAAAACCCATTCATTTCATTGTGTGAACCCGTCAAATAGAATTTCACTTGTCAGTATTTTCATTGTGGTTTGAAGAAAAGACCGTTATCTGTTATCTAGTCACGAGAAGCAATCTTGGCTAGGGCACATGTATAGTTACTGCAATGGTTTTCAAGTGTTGCCAAATTTAGAACCTCAAACAGCTCTTGATAGCTAGTTTGTATTTATTTTATTATTTATTTTGTCAGTTTTCCCCAATGAGAGAGGCTGGGAACACGGGGCTGTAGATAATGAACAAAAGGAATAAAATATGCTCTGCAGGTGGCACAAATTTCATAAAGGTCTGTAAATGTCGATGCCAGAAGTTATCAAGAGATTTTTTTTAAAGGTCAATAATTTATGGTTGTTTTGTATTGGGCAGAGTTTTATTGTCTATAGGAAAGAGATTTGTATACGAATATGTGAATTATTACCTTTGTATAATAGCTATTTTTTGACTGTCTGGAGAAGTACAATCCAGGTCACCATAGAGTACAGTATAGGAAACTACTGTATGTTTTGTATGACTCAATAAAACACGGAAGGTTATCAACATCATCTGACTTTCATTTTTCCAAACAATCTTTTTTAATTAATGAGCTGAAATCAGACAATGTAAATTATGTTATAATATAAGTACATTTTATTTAGGTCAAATAAAGGATTAAAATGCAGTAGTTCAAAAATGCTGCATGTAACTTACCTCCCTCGAATATACCGTAAGTTTTCTTTAACCATATTTTATACTAAGTCGTACAACGGTGTTGCATGAATAGCGACAATCACAATGCTATTTTTCGTGCTACATTTTCTACAGCAGTCTAATTGGACCTATACCTCAATATTCTCTCGCCATCATGCTGTGATAATGTTTTTGCCTTTTGTCTTTAGATGAGATTGATCATGAAAACTGATCAGCAAGCTGAAGAGGCTGTCCACTCAGTCCTCGAGGAGAACAAGAAACAAGAAGTAAATATCTCTGTAGTCAGTTTTATGGCTGCATGAATGTTGATGCATCATTCATTTGTAGCACTGACTAACTCAGTTTTGCGTTGTCTTTGATTTGCTGTCACCATGGGCCCCAAGTTAAGTTAGTGTGCTGCATTATTTTACACACTAAAGTATTAAGAACAAATATTGGCATTTTGTTCTTTTTGCTAAGACTAACCACTAACCACTTTAGCACTATATTGGTTGTACATCAAACAGCGAAAACAGCCAATTTACAACCTCACAAATCGCAATACGTTAAGGTTGTAGGTGGCTTATTTTCTCAGAATGCTCATCTATTCCCGAATGATATACTATTTGAAGATCCAGATCAGTGGATACAATCCAGGTTTTCTAAACAATAAAAATAGCAATATCAACAGGAAGTTGAAATTTTTATTGAAATGGTACGCCATGCTTCTTCACTCGGAAGTTGCCCTTTTTATTTGAATGGCATTGCGAATGATGTTCCCGATCTCTACATCGCCATTGACTGAGATTGTGGCAACAGAGATAAACAAAGGAAGTCACCAAAAGTACATCATTCAAGAATGCATTATTCTTATAGGATAGTGCAATCAATTTATTGCACGTAAAACTGACTGTGTTAGTAGATATGTATATCCACAAAGGTTGGCCTATTCAAAATCCCTGGGGATGTCATGTTTGGAGCTGATGCCCATGCCCTCATGCTGGGACTGGATCTGCTGACTGACGCTGTCTCCATGGGCCCCAGGGTAAGGTCTTGTGCTGAATTGATTCATGAGCTAATGAGTTAATGTATTGTATTAAATGTAAGGAGAAATATTGACAATTTCTTGTTTCAGTCCACTTCACATGATCTATTTAGGGCCATAGGGATAAAGTGGTTAATATGTTGTGGTGTCATGATGGCCGACAGACATATGTTTGTGTGTATATTGTATGTACACACATACTACTGAAACAGCACTCGATCCTCGCAGACACAGAACCACTCTACTGCCTCCATCTATTTAATCATCATTAATCCTTTTCTGCGGCATTTGATGCAGTCACATTAAGAACAGCACACAAGTGGTTATCCTACTCCTATACTTGACTGGTCGCTTTGTTGGAGAGGTTCGCTCTCATCACCCCATAACCGTCTACTGTCTAGTCCCTCAGGGGTCAGTCCTTGGCCATCTCTATTTTTGAGGTGCCTAGCCCCTCCTATATTCAGTTATAGTGTAGATCAGGGATACTCAAATAGATTTACCTGTGGGCCACATTACAAAAATGGCAAGGGGCCAGGGGCCAGTAGATCAAATTACGACATTAATGATACTTGATAACTTCTCTCTTTCAATTGCTTTATTTTCGCAAAATGTATCAAAGTACAATGTGCATGCACACAATATGTAAATAAATAAATGTGTTACATTTTCTTGCATAAACACAAAGAGCTGTTTCCATAACTGCACAAATTATTGCACATAACATGAGTAGCTGTTATAATAACATAATAACATAACATGAGTAGCTCTTTGCCTGCCTGCCTGTCTGTCTGTCTGTCCATGAGTAGTTATTTGTCTGTCTGTCAATGAGTAGCTGTCTTACTGTCTGCCTGTCTGAGTAGCTGTCTGCCTGCCTGTCTATGAGTAGCTGTCTGTCTGCCTGCCTGCCTGTCCAATTGTCCATGAGTAGCTGTCTGTCTGCCTGTCTGAGTAGCTGTCTGCCTGCCTGCCTAATTGTCCATGAGTAGCTGTCTGTCTGCCTGTCTATGAGTAGCTGTCTGCCTGCCTGCCTAATTGTCCATGAGTAGCTGTCTGTCTGCCTGTCTATGAGTAGCTGTCTGCCTTCCTGCCTGTCCAATTGTCCATGAGTAGCTGTCTGTCTGTCTGTCTATGAGTAGCTGTCTGCCTGCCTGCCCAATTGTCTATGAGTAGCTGTCTGTCTGTCTATGAGTAGCTGTCTGCCTTCCTGCCTGTCCAATTGTCCATGAGTAGCTGTCTGTCTGTCTATGAGTAGCTGTCTGCCTTCCTGCCTGTCCAATTGTCCATGTGTGTTGTGTTGTGTGTGTGTGCTTTTAGCACAGGGTGTGTGATGCGTCAGTGCAGTAGTACTGTGTAGAAGTGCTTGTAGTTAGTGCATGTTGCATGCTGCTCCTGCTTGCTACTCTCTGCTTTCAGCTACTGCCGTCGGCTAGCCCTCCTCGCGGGGGGTGAAAAGAGGAGCTGAGTTGCGTAAGTCTCCTCCTGCCGGTACACAGCCTCTCCACCACCAAGACTCCTGCAGTGCCTCCTCGTGGCCACACACGGATATGTGTCCTTGCGGACACCAAACTAAAATGCAGGGGATCTCGGAGCAGCAGTGGGCCCCAGAGGTGAGGTGTGCAGGCCCACCGGTGTGTGGACACGCCCTGGCACCTTACCAACCACTGCCCCAGTTATGGGTAAATAGCATGGGCAGGTGGAGCTCATAGCCGAGGCAACCCACCTAGGAGAAGGACACTCCGAATTAAAACCAGGACTGTGAGGAGTTGCGCCCCACAGTTCTTATATAGCATTGTAAAGTCAACCATGGAAAGTCTAGTCATTTCAAAACCTATACTTCCAGCGGCGGGAGTCCGCAGGAGCCTAGCAGCGGACCGTAGTGCTGGTCCTCCCCCGGGGGGACAACATGACGATTGGACCTTAAACCCGCAAGGGAGGGTTCAGTCCGAAAACAGCACACGGTCTAATGCAATCTTGCGTTGCAGGAAACCATTTATAATGGGAACCTTCAACGCATGCACGGTCAGAGAAGATGGGAGGTTGGAGGAGCTCACACACTGTGCAGAGAGCAGAGGAGTGGAGATCCTAGGAGTCCAGGAGCACAGAAGGGTGCACAATGAGATCACCATCAAACACTGCAGGGTTGAGAGTTACACCTTCGTCACCTCCTCGGCATGGAGGAACGAAGCCCAGGCAGCAACCGGAGGTGTGGGCCTGCTGTTGAGCCCTAGAGCACGTAAGACACTGCGGAAAACCCACCGATTCTCAGAGCGGATCCTCATCGCCGAGTTTAGTAGCAGTCCAGTAACAACCATCATGGCAGTGTATTCACCCACCAACGTGGCGTCAGTCGAGGAAGCGGAGAAGTTTTACAGGGACCTAGCAACGGCAGTCCGAAGCGTCCCGGCACACAATTTTCTTGCGATTCTGGGGGACTTTAACGCGAGACTCGGACGAACGGACGCGACATACACTTTCCATGAGGACACAAACCGGAATGGAGCGTACCTTGCCACACTACTCCAGGAACAAGAACTACTAGCTGCAAACACCATGTTCAGAAAAAGAATGGGCAAAAGATGGACCTTCCAGGACCGGCCCACCGGTATGAGACGTCAACTAGACTACATACTAGTGAGACGAAAATGGAGGAATTCCATCTTGAACGCGGAACCCTACAACACCTTTAACTCTGTGGGTTCTGACCACCGGGTGGTATCCATGAGAGTGCGACTTAGCCTCAGGGTCCCCAAGCCAAGCCCCAAGATCCGGCACGACTGGAAGGCATTCGCAGCCGACCCAGGCCTGCAAGCCAGGTACACGGAGGAGGTTAGGAGGCGCTTTGGGCAGCTGGACAAGGGAGCTGAGCCCAGCAGCGAATATGAGAGATTTGTTGTTGCGAATGAGGAGGCGACCAGGCTGTGCGTGCGTGCGTGAGAAAAAAAACTAAAAGTTACAAATCGATTGTTGTGTGTACTCGGAATACTATAGCTAATGCATTACACACTCATTTCAACAATCACTCCAAATCACACAAGTGCAAACAGGTTGGCAGTCAGCAGCAGAACCAAGGCCCCTACAAGTGGCCTCATGGGACCAGGAGATCCAGTAATGCAGACCGAGGAGGTGGCACTCTTCTGTCCTCCCTGGTGGGGACGTGTGAGAAGCAGCCTGCAGGGGTTCTGAACCTCCTCCAGGGGTATCTGCACTTCACTAGGCAGGCTCCCAGTCAGAGTATCACGCACCTGCATGGGGAAACATTTGACTGTAAACCTTTTTTATTTTATTTTTTATTGACCCAACAACAGTGTCTTTTATTTCAGTGTTAACTTTACAGGGAAGAGAAAGGCTGTAGTTTGGAATCCCCATCAATGGTGTCAAATTTCTCAAAAGGACACAATGCAAGTACTGTACACAGAATGGCGCCATCTAATAATGAGTGAGGAATCAGGATCAATTATATGTTACGGTTGAAATGTATGTTCTTTCGCTGTGTGTCATGTCATGGGACAAATTGATTACAGGTAGCCTACCAAGTAATCAGGGCTATTTTATTTTGTCTCTGGGGAGACATTTGTCTTGGAGACAACTATGGACCAGCTGCACCCAATACAATAAAATACAATACAGCACAATACAAAAGACACACGGTGAAGCAACACCTCACATACATTTACCCTACTACCCTACAACATAATATATCACCATTAATATCACTGTTCTATGAAAAATGACTTTAGTTTGAAATAATATACTAAATTCCTAGAATGGATACATTTTTACAAATTGTCATTCTACTGCAGGGAACTGTGTTTATAATCCAGCTCATGACCTGTTCCATGGCTCCAACACCTCTTTCACCACTGCAATATCTAATAAAGCAGAATGGCTTCAAGAAAATAACCTTTTAAAAGCTTAATGATACGTTAAATTACTGATAAAATATGGCGCCGTACTGTACATCCAGCCACATAAAACAACTTCATATAAAATACGTCGGCACTCCGGCTCACCCTCTCCACCTCCTCGAACACTCGCAGGAAGTTGAGTCGAAGGACACCAGCCAACTCAGACTCTGACCAGTCCCTTCGGAGGAGTTCTTGGATCAGGGTGGGATACTTGGACACATCCTCCAGCCCCAGAGGGAAGCTGCAAAGTACCACAGACATGTCAATATTACATAATCACCTGATCACAGTATAGCTAAAAGCTTAAATAAATGGCCACTCTCACAACAGTGACAGGAAAGTTCCAGTTTCCTTCCAGTGGTCTGTCTTGTCTTGTCACTGTGTCTCCATATCGTCACTGTCGAGATGAAACTTATGTCCATATTTCATCTTTTTAACTGCATTAATTAATGCCCTGTTGTTTGACAAAAGTGATGACAATATCCTACAATCTGGCAACTTGTTGGCAGCTTTTGAAACCTTTTTTAATTGATAAAGACAAATGTAATTCTCAAAGTAGGGACACCAGGTTGAAAGTGGTTAAGTGTATGATGTTTGGGCATTCTTTTCCAATTAAATTATATACTTACTTAGTAGCGCCTTCATAGTCTCCTCCAATTCCTATTGACTCAGCTCCAATCAGCTTCCTAATGTGGTCAAAATGGTCTGAAAGACACGATGGGATTACATGGCAAACCTGTAAGCTCATTAGAAATAATCTCATACATAAACCTAACATACTTAATCATAATAATTACATCATAACAGTTTGACTCACCAGCCACAACTGAGACGTTCGCTTGGCCCTTGCAAGCAACAAATCCACTGTAGAGATTCACCATGATCAATCCCTGATTCTTTTTCTGAAACAACAACACAGGAGAATCTACTGCATGCACTGTGTGTGTGTGTGTGTGTGTGTGTGTGTGTGTGTGTGTGTGTGTGTGTGTGTGTGTGTGTGTGTGTGTGTGTGTGAGAGCGAGGGTAAAAAGGAAGAGGAATGTAGATATGTAAAAAAACAAGATTAAAAGTCAGAAATTACTGGAAGTTGAAGGGAGGGTGTGTGTGTGTGTGTGTGTGTGCGTACTATAGTACAAGGCATGCATTGGCACCCGGCCCTCACCACTTACAAGTCATCATTCTCTCTATTATTGCACGATTTTAGCTTCAAGCTGAATTGATCAATGATTTCATTCAACCCCAACGTTCTTCTCACCAGTGTGTGTGTGTGAGAGCGAGGGTAAAAAGGAAGAGGAATGTAGATATGTAAAAAAACAAGATTAAAAGTCAGAAATTACTGGAAGTTGAAGGGAGGGTGTGTGTGTGTGTGTGTGCGTACTATAGTACAAGGCATGCATTGGCACCCGGCCCTCACCACAAGTCATCAATCTCTCTATTATTGCACGATTTTAGCTTCAAGCTGAATTGATCAATGATTTCATTCAACCCCAATGTTCTTCTCACCAGTTGATGCAGTAGCCGGTCGGGAACATTGCGGCTGTGGTTGCAGATGGAGTAGGCAGAGGAGTGGCTGAAGATGACCGGAGCCTTGGAGAGCCTCATCACAGCACTAGCCGTGTCCCAGGAGCTGTGAGAGAGGTCCACGATCATCCCCAGTCTGTTCATCTCCTCCACCACCGCCTACAACACACAGTCACACACAGTTACGCGCATTGTCGCAGTATGGAAGAAAGACATTTCACTCCCACTGAGGACATTACAGCAGCCATGTACAGACTGGGACAAACGTGCATTTATATAGCACCTTTATCCAAGGCGCTTTACATAGATTGTGCATTAATTCACCCATTCACACACACATTCATACACCGATGGTGGCGGAAACCATGCAAGGCACCAAACAGCACATCAGGAGCAATTACGGGTTCAGTGTCTTGCTCAAAGACACTAACTCTGGGGGAGCCCAGGTTCGAACTAGCAACCTTGCAGTTACCATCCAGCCACTCTACACCTGAGCCACCGCCGCCCTAACCATTCAGGGCATGTAATAGGCAAACATTCTTGTTTCTTTGTCACAAATTCAGCAGACCAACGTGGATACAAAAGCATTGCTAAAAGATTGAACTTACCTTACCAAAGTGTGTCAGGCTGTTGTTCTGCCTTTGATATAACTTGTACGTAGTTGAGGAGGATTCAGCCCTGTCATGACAAGGAGCACATTACTCATATGCATTACGATATGGCTTGACGAACATTTACGAACTTTGGTCTCCTTTGTAAAGGATGTACATCTAGACCTGAGGCTGATTCTAAAAACGCCTTCTAAAACCCAATCAACCTAAGAATTCTGAAAATTTTCAAATTTGTATTAAAAACTCTAGATGCGACTGAGGAATGCCCATCGTCTTCAGTTTGTTGTGAGAATCTGTACTGTTGTCGACTTTACCAACCAAGTGTAGCTTAGTTATTTTCCAACACAACAGTTCGGGGGAAAGAAATCAAATACATCCATGATACCATCGTGTGTGTGCAGTTGTGCACAGGCTACCTCTGTGTCTGTACGTACATCTTTACAGGTATGTGTGTTGCACAATTTTAGTTATGGACATTTCATGGTCCTTACACCCATAGTCAACTATTTCCATTGTGTGTAATGTTATGAGATTAAAATAAAGCATAGACAGCATACAAAATGTATACCCCTTACCAGGGTGTATTGCAGTTATGACTGAGGGCCATGGAGCGAACACCCAGCTGGTAAAACATACGCAGGGTTGGCAGACTGCTGTCGATGGAGTGGCCTCCCTCAATACTCATCAGACATGCTATCTTATGTTTCATCTCTGTGTCTTTCAGTCCTGCCGGGAACGAAAGGCAGACAGACAGACACAAACACACCATCATGAGCGGAAGCACTAGTACACATAATACGGAAAAGAGCTATTATGTCTGAAGTTCCATGCCAAGGCACTTATCTCCCAAAGACCTCAGCACTAAGCTTTTATGCTGGAAGTTTGAACACGAACTGCAGTCGGATGTGGCTCTGCATACAAATGTGTAACCTCCCACGAGAGTGTGGTGCATAGAAGGAAATTATAGACAGTGAATCTGAACATCACACATTTGTACAGTACTAATAGTAATATAGCCATTAGACCAGAATTTTTGAATGTTGGTAAACAAATGGGCATTTCCGGATAGAATGTCTATGGGCGTTTTCACAAGATAAAGTAAAGTGTTCAGAACATTTGCTATGTCTAGTTTGTCAACCTGTGGATATTTATTAAAAAATTATATATTTCTAATAGTCAATACGACACTGCATGCCTGCGTTATCTACTGGCAAATAAAGTTTAGTTTGTGGTGATGTCATGATGATTCGGTCTAACTCTTGCAGTATGAAAAAGTTATAGAACATTTTGGAATGGCCTGACGATGTGGAGATTTTGTTTTGTACGGAAACACGTCCTGATGCGACACATTGTGAGCTTGTAGATCAGCTATTTTTGCCCGACATAGGAATGCCATGTTGAAAGTGGTTAACCTTTACTCTACTGGAGTCTACTTTACCCTGGGCAGATGTGACCAGCTCTAGGGCTGGGTACTCGGTGCACATGCGTCTGACAACATCTATTTGTTCCAGGGTCAGCCTCACTGCATCCTTCTCCTGGGCCCCACACAGCACATAGACTGAAAACACCTGACAATAGTGCAGAACAATCATGTAGGAGAGTGGGGAACACAACAGCATGTTATGTGGTCACAGCAATAATAGAATGGAGATGCATGGTTATTACGTGACTCAGTATGCATAGTTCTATGGAGGACAGACAGAATGAAAGCGCCATTACAATTTGAGTGCCCGTTTTTAGCGGACATTAAACGCAGCGCGGTGAAATCAGCCCTCAATTGCTTCTGACAAACATACTAGGGGCGAGGCTTTCCTCACTTTGAGTGGCACCGAACGCAGAACGTCGTCTTTCTGACAGAATTAGCAGTCTGGTAACTGTATTTCTGACACAATTTACCATCTGATTAATGCATTTCTGATAGAAATACAGTGTGATAAATGTATTTCTGAACCCTAACACTAACTCTAACCTCACAGACTCTGTCACGGTCTAAAACATTAATTTATTGCGAAAAATAAGGGCTTTAAACCTAGGAGGTGTCGATTGAAAGTTGAGTCTATAGACCACTATGCTACAAGGCAGTCAGCAAAACAGCTTTTCAGCACGTAGTAGAAGATGACAACGCCCACCTCATGTAAAATAAATAAATAAATACTAATAAAAATAATAAATAATCCCTGTCCCCTCGTATTTCTGTCAGAAGCCATTGAGGACTGATTTTACCCTTTTGCACATTAAACCCATCCAAATTCATAATTGTGGTTCATGTTCAATACCCTACCCGGTCACCTACCAAATCTTTACACCTTACACTTTATTGTATCTTAGCAAATTATGAATAATCTATACTGAGTGCCACTCAGAAATTCTGATTAAGGGTCCAAACAAATAAACACAACAAAGCTTTTCTGAGCCAATCCTAGTTTGCGTTTATGCCTGGTCTTCAGTCAAGAGTGAAGGATAAATGACAGTACCTGAGCTTGAACGTGCCCTGTTTGGAGGCGGCTGATGTCTGTGGCCACTTTGCTGACATTATGAAGGTCAATTTGACTCAGACGATTGTTATGAAGGATCCTCAACTGCAGGGCAAAGTCATTGTGACTGATAGACAGGTGGAAAGAAAGATGGACAGACAGACAAGAAACAGGCACTGTGTGAGTTGCTTAATTTGTGTGGGTGGATACTCTGGGGGCAGCGGTGGCCGAACGGTTTGCGGAGCGGTCTTGATATCTGAAGGTCGCTAGTTCGTATCCCCGGACCGGCACGTTAGAATTACCACCGCTGAAGTGCCCTTGGACAAGGCATTGAACCCCTACCATGAAATGTTCTATGAGCAGGGCCTGGCTGTAAACAAGTTCTTGAGTTTAGTCCAGTTACCCTGGGTAAACATAGTACCATTCCTTTCCTTTCTGACTATAACTGTTTTGAAAGGAGAATTTGGACACATTGTCCATGTCCAACCAACCAGACTAAGTAATATAATTTGTGGCACTTAGATAGTTAGATTTAACATGGACTGAATTCTAATACTGGTAGTGGTAGCCTACTGTAGTACTGGAAATGATTAGACCTAATATGTTTAGAAGTATACATGCATAAGATATACTGTGTATATATATATACTATATAGAGATGTAGCTTGGTTTACCCATCAATAAGTGGAAATTTAGACATTAAGTCTCGCACTCTGTCTCTGTCTGAATATCCAGATGCAGTACTCAGGAAGGAAAGCAACAATAGGATCATCATGAAGCCACGACAACCACAAGTCATAAATAGAAAGTGATTGCGTCAGTTCATCTAAAATCAGGAGAGAGAGAGAGAGAGAGAGAGAGAGAGAGAGAGAGGGAGAGAGAGAGAGGGAGAGAGAGAGAGAGAGAGAGAGGGAGAGAGAGAGAGAGAGAGAGAGAGAGAGAGAGAGAGAGAGAGAGAGAGAGAGAGAGAGAGAGAGAGAGCATTTAGTTATAGTTACACTTTTTTAAACATATTTCATATAGCTACACTATGCTATCATATTATACAGTCATACTTATCATGTTTAGCAGGAATGAGAAAGAAAGAAGACATATCAATCAACCTAAAAAAATCCAGGCCCAGTTTCAAAAAGCCTTATGAGCAGTTTATTTATAACAAAATAATTATTGAAACAATTCCAGTGGCACTATGAGAAAATTACTCCCTATACGTTAACAGTTTATTATAAACTAACTCACCTGCCAAAGTATGGCTTGAGCAGCAGGCGCAGCGGCAGCACAGTAGATAGACGGTCATATGCCAACTTTACAGCACTCACGCTTGAGCTATGGGAACCAGTGTTGCCAACTCTCCAGTAACGGAAGTAGCTAGTGGCTCCTCGAAAAGTCGCCAAAAGTCGCCAGGGGTGGGATATGCGCGCGCGTAGCGCGCGCCGCCCCTAGCGACTTTTTTGCGTCCCTAGCGACTTTTAGGCGCCCCTTAGTGCACTTAGTTTGTATCATCTCTTCATTTGATAACACATCGTTTAAACTCATTGTAATATTTAAAAAAAACATACCTCAATTTAACTAATGTTTAGAACGCTATTTTGTTCCGATCCATACAGGAATTAGAAGGTTAATACTTTATGCATCCGAGTGTGTATTTTATTTTTTACTAGCAGACTAAACTGAGCTGCCAGTGCTTCCTCCTTTCTTGCTCTGTCGAGCTCGAGGGGCGCGTTCGGAAATACCGCACCGGAGCGCACTCGCCTAGGCAGAGCAAGAAAGGAGGAAGCACTGGTAGACAGTCTGTGCAGTGTGCACATAACCGAGCCGAGGAAGCCACTGAGCCTGCTGTGACCTGTGAGCCAGACCAGACGCGCCGACCACTTTTAGTTTTGCCAATTTCGCGGATTTGAGGCTGAGAAAAAAAAAAAAAAGATTTTATCTCTGGCGCATATCTGGCGCCTGTCAACACGATTTGTCCCCAATTCACCAGGGGAAAAAAGCTAGATTTCTCGCCAGAAGCTTTTCACTAATTCAGTCGCTAGGGGGGTCTGGAAAGAAGCTAAATATGACGACAAATCCGCTAAGTTGGCAACACTGATGGGAACAGGAGGAAGACATGGAACCTGGTGTCTAGAAAGGCGCTATGCAGCTCATTGGTTTAATAATACTCTTCATAGGCATGCAGCAGAGCCAATCACTATGCAATATCGTATCAACATTGAAAACACAAATGGACGCTGTTGACAGCCAAAAATTGTATCTACCTCAGAGTCAGAAAGTTCTAGTGTGAGATAGAACTAAAAAGAAGAAAAACTAAGTGCAGAGCTGAGTGGGAAAAAGATTCGGTGGATTTTTATGAAACAAAAGCTTTGCAGTTTGAAAGTGGATATTCAAGCTTTCCCTACAGCTGCAATGTTGGTGAGTTTAATGTCGTTTAATACAAGCAAATTGGATGAATGGGGAGTCAATGGATGGTACATGGCAAGTCACGTCATGTCATTATAATAAATCTAGAGTTGCAAATTGCAAAGGACTGTGCTGTCATGTGCCAGTTAGCCCTAACTCCCTGTCAGGGTTACAGTTCCTTACTTCCTTGTTCATCAAGCAACTCTAGAGCAGTGGTTCCCAAACGTTTTCATGTCAAGGACCCCCAAATTGACACTAATGAGCCTGCACACCCCATTTGAAAACATAATGCCATGGTCCCCCATAAGAGAAGATTTTTAAGGCTCATAGCAGTGGTTCTCAACCCGTTTAATTTCAAGGACCCCCAGTTTGTCATGCAATAGTCTACGGAACCCCCATTTAATGGCATTTCTACCTCTGAGACCCCCAATTTATATTGTAATATCAATGTTAATTTAACTCTGAGAGTATACAAATGGAACCCAATGGACCTGCACTCTCAGAGTTACAGACCCATAAGGGTCCATTTGGTTCCAAACTATCATTTAGCTGGAGACCCCCTGGAACTCACTCAAGGACCCCTGGGGGTCCCCGGACCCCATTTTGGGAACCACTGGCTTAGTAGCTGTAAATGTGAATTTAAAACATAATAGTGAGTACTGAGAAGCCTGTATGCTTTGTAATGGTCTGAAATAAGGTCAAGTTTATGATTAGAACATTTGACATTTTAGGCTTAATATTTTTATTTACGTCATGATGTACGATGATTGTATTGTAGGAATGGATGCACTTGATGTACAACAATAATTAGCCTATATGCTGTATCGATAACATGCAGCTATTGCCAAATTTAGGCACTGTGTCAGCCTGATCTGAACCCCATTGACTCCCATTATTATTTTCAGGCGGACGAGGCAAAGATTATACAATAGGGTTTTGCACAACTGTCCGTGTGTGTGTGTCCCTGTCCGTCTGTGTGCAGCTAATCTCGAACACCACTGGATTGATCAGCATCAAACAATGCATGCATGCACACAGACACCCCCTCCCCCACAAAAGTATTCAAATTGCCCTCATGGTGGCGCTATACCAGGCCAATTTACGTTTTGATCTATAACTCTTGCACTGTATGATGTACAGCGAAGGGATCCTCTGGTCACACTCCTCACACATTTTCTTCTACTGGTAGTATGCACAATACATTTGATGATGATTGGTACAATGGTATAAGGTTTGCAAGATATATTATCCCTGGACAAGTCTTATAGACAAACGGCTAGCCTTTTTCAAGCTGTGCCATTAAAAAAGACCTGGTCTAATAATGTTGTGACTAGGGGGATAGATGACGTGTGAAACTGGCCCCCGTAAAATCTGAATCCCCCACCCACCCCTTTTTCCCCTCCCTGTATATGTTTTCCCCCTTTTTACCTCCTTTATGATGATTTCCTGTTTTTGGCTATATAGAAGTGTATTTGGGAAAGGTGACATCAGTCACCTATAACATTATGATTACTCCATATATGGGCAAGGTTTTAGCCTGATCCAAGACCAATAGACTGCCAGTATACATTTAAAGCGAAATATATATATATATATATATATATATATATATATATATATATATATATATATATTTAAAAAAAATCACACTCTGCGCTCTTATCGTCATACATCACATTCCGTGCTCAGCCAATCAAATCATCTCAAATTTGGTACACACAAACACAAATAATTTGACACTGATCAGTCCAATGGTTTACGAGATCACATTACTGTATGTGGCCATGCACATACAGACAGACAAACGCACACACAAAAACAAACTGCTCTGCCCTTCCTACGCAGCCATGGCGTAAAAAAAAAATCATGGATTCCTTGACCTACTGGCAGCGTGCACCCAGACATTTTTACGCTGAATTTAGTGGTTTGCGATTAGCCATGGACACACACGGACACACGTCGCACGCATGCACACACACAACTACATAATCTCCATCCGTCTGCCTGTGGAGATAAAAATAGAAAACAGAACAGGTCTAAAAACGTCCACCTGGAGGCCAGTCTTTACATTAAGTTGAGCTGAGCCCTCAGTCACACAGGTCCTCTTTGATCTCGTAGGGGTTGAGGATGCCAGGGACAGACATCTGGATCTTGAGTTTTTCCTCCTGGGCTTGATGAAGAGATGCCTCTTGCTCCTCCAGGAACAGGTCTGTGGTGTCCTCACCGGCAAACTCCTTGAGTTGTACTAGGAAGTCCCTAAGGTGGTCCTTGAAGGCAGGAATGTCATGATTTAAGCTGAAAAGCCCAGTCACGAACACTTTCACCTGGGCATCCTGCAGATGAGGGAAGGCTGTCTTGAGCAGGTTAGCTACATATTCCTGGATGAAACCCTGGTTGTTGGTTGGATTGGCTGGATTCAGGCCTGTGGTGATTTTACCTGCCTCCACCAAGCTGAACATATAGGCCAGGATGGATGCATGCATGGTCAGACCAGCAGTGTGTGACGTGTCTGTGACCACAGAGAAGATGTGTTGCAGGATGTCACAGAAGTACGTCTGATAGAAGCTCTGGGCTGCTGCCTCCTCCTTGGCAACGTTTTGCATCAGTGTGAACAGAATATGCAGACCAGTGTCAGCCACATCCCTCATTGTGTGTTTGAAAGCCCAGATTATGGAGTCCAGGACCAGTTTGAACTGGGCGGGCGGGATGGCCAGGAATGCAGGGAAGCAGTGGGTGTTGACCTCTTGGATCAAGTGGAAGAAATGGGTTCTGTGCTCTGGGTATTCCTCAAAGTTCTTGTTGATCATGTTAAGTGTGCACTCGAACACAGCGTCAAAGATCTGCGGGATCTTGCCAGTGATATTTCCTCCCAGCTTGATGATGATTGTAGCCATGGTGCTGAGGACCTCGGGCTCACGGGCAGCGGGGACGTTCCGCTCGAAGTCAATGAGGACAGCGTCTAACAATGGAGGGACAAAGTTCTCCCCAACCATCTGTGGATCATTTGATCGACTAACCCAGCATGAGACCAGTTTCAGTGTCTCTCGTTTGACAGTCCTCATACTCCTGATCAGGGGCTCTTTTGTCACCTTCTCACCATTGGTCTGGATAGCAGCTGAGATGTTCTCACTGAGGCACTTGTATATGTTAAGCATGTCCAGGTAAATCTTGCCCAGTTGGATGATGAAGGGGTGCCCTACAGCCATACAGGCCCTAACATTGGTCTTAATGATGCTCCCCAGCTTTTTCACCGTCTCTGGTTCCTTCAGGATGTTCACATTGGTATTGGCTTGTTGGATGATGTTGTCCCACACCTGATTGGGCATCAGCATATATTTGTTTATCAGCTGTTCTTGTTTGGATTTGTCTGTTTGGGCAGTGATCATGTAACCTACAGCCTCATAGAAGGTGTGTATCTGCTGGGGTTGAAGGTCAACAATGATCGTGGTGATATTGTCGAGGATATCGTCAACGAAGGGCCTCACCTCTCCCGCCTGAACCTCGGCAAAGTGACGCCGGCACTTTTTGGCAATCTTGATGAAGGTGTCACACGCCATGTCCTGAACACCATCATGGGTCTCATGCATGAACTCAAAGAGCTTGTTGATGACAGTTTTGAGGAACTTCCAGTGGGCTTTGAGGAAGCGTGGGTACTGACCAACAATGTACATGATGTTGGATGCAATGATAGCCTTGTTATCTTTCCCCCTCTTCTGCTCACATAGACCTAGCAGATCTTTGATAACGGTGACCAGGAACTTCTGCTCTTCCTCTTCGTGTATAGCCCCACTGATGGAGCCGATGGCCCAACAGAGCATGTTCAGGTTCTTCCAGGACCACTCTGTACCGTTCACCTGGTTTTGGAGTTTCTCCGTCATGATGCGCTCAGTGTTCTCGACGTCCAAATGGGTCAAGTACACCAGCGTTTCCCTCATGTTCTTGTAGAGGTTGATTGAGTCTGTGTCCTTCATGAACTCTCGGACCACTTCCCCCTGGTCGTTCTCCACTACCAACACCTCTTCAGGCTTGGCCATCCGACTAACCATCAACAGGCGCACCTTGGACAGGACACACGTATAGAGCTTCCGGCGACCAGTAACGTCAACGTGAACAATGTGCTGGTTTCCAGATAGCAGACCAGTGGACGTAGAGAAAGGGGAAGGGGTCGCTTTGTAAAGCTCAGATGCCAGGTGGTTCCAATATTCCAGACAGATTTTAAATATCTCAGTCTCCTCTACCTCTGACACCAACAGAATGAAGTGGAGAGCCTCCATCAGAGTCTCTTGGAGGTGTTTTTTCTGCTCAATGAGCTGACCATGCTCCTTGAGGAAGGTGCAAAGGAACAGACTGATATTCTGAATGAAGTTCTGTTCGTCGTCATTCCCGTTGTTGTATGCCAGACAGATGTTTGTGCTCAGGGGCAGTATCTGTTTGAGATGACACATGGTCAGGGTGAAGAGGTTGATGAAGTCGTCCTCGTACTGTTTGGCGCTCACACCAGCGATCTCTGTCAGACAGTTAAGTGTCACATTTCGAAACATTGGCACCGTCAAGAACTTGTGCACCAGTGTGCTGATGAGTTTTTTTTCGAAGATGTAGTTCCATGGAATCCAGTTGAGAAACCGTAGCAGGGTCTCCAGAGTAGCATGGACTAGAGCTGCATTCTGGGAATTCTCCATAACAAATTCACAGAGCTGGAAAATGTGTGAGAATTCGCTGTGCATGCTGTCTTTGAGGTGCTTGGCCTTAACCTGGGTCATCTGCCCAGGGGAGAAATCAAAGACCTCCTCGCTGAGCAGCTTGAGGATGATCATGTTGTTCTGACAGAGACTCTCGCTTGTTCGACTCGCCCCCACAATGTCACTAATGAACGTGGGCCAGTGTTTGGGCCACTCCTGCTTCAGGATATGGACAAGTATCATGTTCAGTTTCCCAATGTAGGCCTTTTCTTTCTCCAAGGTTGATGCATCTGACGATGTCTTGATAATGAGACAGACAACATACTTTTTAATTTCTTCACATTGATTCCGTGGCAGAATCTTCCACCTTGTTTTAATAACGGTTTCCAGAATCTGAAGAGCATAGTACTTGGTGTTCATGTTCTTTGATAACTCCAGTATCTTGGCTACTCTTGTCCAGGCCTCTGGGTGCTCTTTAAAGTGTGTCAGCACCTCTTGTGCCATTCTTTGCTGTGGTCCTACCCCGTGATATACACAGTTCACCACATTATCCAGCAGGTTGATGTCCAGTTCCTGGTTGAAGTCCAGCAGCTGCTGTGCTGCATGGTCTGGCAACATTATCAATAACTTTCAGGTGGGTTGGAATAGTGATTGAGCTGCTCAAGCTGCTGTGCTCTCCAAAGGGGAACTAACTTGTCACCTGTTTAAAAAGTGCTTATATGCCTCCATAGGGCCCATGACATCACTTTGTCTCCACCTAGCAGCCACAGGTAGTAGGGTTAATAATTGGTGACTACTCATATGTGACATCACGTTGGATGGCGTAATCACCCTTTTGTGGATTAGACTGGGGGACCGTCCATAACTCCGACATCCCATTACTCCGACTGCGTGGATTTGTGTGCAGTCAGGGTTAGTAATGCGGGGAGTCGGACCAATGTGCCGTCGGAACAATGACACGGCACCTAGACTGGGATCATTTCACATTGTAGTTTGTAGATCCTGTCTAGAGCAGATACAGAAACATCTGCATCTGCATGTGTGTGTGTGTGTGTGTGTATTACCGGCTAAGGCTTGCACTAAGTGGTACATACCAGTAAGACACCCTGAGGGCGAGAAGCGACCTCGCATCCGCCTGGGTGACGGCAGACTGTTGGGCGAGTGCTGGCGCTTTGGCATGGGGGGGTCAGATCCACATACGGAATGAATTCTGTACTGGCCAGGCATATATGGAGCGTGTCTTGAGTGTCCAGTGTTTGATGAGGTCAGATCAACATATGGAATGTAAGAACAGACCAGCGCCATATATGAAGATCTAAGGGTGGCAGCTGGTCTTGAGTGTCTTGAGTGTACAGGGTTTGATGGGGTCTGGCCATATATGGAGAGTGTCTTGAGTGTACAGGGTTTGTATATATATTAATAGAGACGGCACCCAGAGGAAACCCTGAGGCAAAATGGACATAGTTGCCAAATTTGGTATTGCAGCGCTGGGCCAAACACATGAACGTGCTGGTCCGTTGACTATCCTTGCGCACATTCATGATGACAAGTGCAATGATATTCAACGGCCAGAGCGTTCATGAGTTTGGCCCAATCAATCCCAAACTGCACTCTGTTCCCACCCGGAAGGAGGAGTGAAGGAGGAGGGGATTTCCCCCCGCTCCATGCCACTCGCATGCTCTGCTAACTCCCTAAAATAAACAACATTTATTCTACAAAAAAACTAGTGATTCACCCTTAGTGTTCTATATGCTATGTTTTTGTGGAATCGCTTATATACTGAACGCAGACGGTATTAGTACCATAGGATAATACTAGATGTCACACCTGTGGGAAGTGAGGGGCACTCTTATCATCATACATCATCATACAGTACATCATCTCATTCTTGCCAATCACAATTGAATCCTCACTTTTGTCATCAATGTTTGTGTTTACACAATGTTTGTGTTTACACAAACACTCAAAAATGGCCATTCAATGTCAATGGCATTCAATGTTTGCCCTCAAAGCTGGACAAAAACAAAACTAATCTAAAAATCACACCCGTGTGAAGTGAGGGGTGCTCTTATCATTGTACAGTACATCATCATGACATAAAATAGACACTATGCTGCCTAATTACTCAGACGTAAAATGCTCCATTCATTGTCAGTGGGAATTTTGTTTGTTTAAGACGAAGTTTGTGGACGGTAACAAAAAGCTTGATGTTGGGAGGGGCTAGCGCCCATCAAAAAACAAAATGTAGTCCAATTTCACTGATTTCCGTGTCAGGCATGCCCAAATATGGAGTCCAGGCCAGTCAATGACAACATATTGAGGATCTCGAGGTACTCTGGGATTTGCAGGTTTATATTATTTTCTTGTACTCTGATGTCATCAATATATACCCATATAGGGGCATGTCCATATATGGGCATATCGGTTGGATCGGTGCATCTGAACAACTAAAAGCTCGAGATGGCATGCCCAATGGCTACAGCATAGGCATATCGGTCAGATCTGTGGTTCTGGACAACCGGATCTCCATATACAATATGTCTATATATGATTGTATTGACCGGATCGGCGGGGCTTGACAACTGCCTATCCATCCGACTCGATGGCAGGCACGGCACTCCCTTGGGTCATTGCCGATGCACTCGAGTGCACATACTGCACATACGTAGTGCGAGTGCACTACCTGTGCACATACATACGTGAACAAGAAATTCATTAGGCCCTAACATATATTTTAATCTACCAGCCGCTTTGGCTGTTAAGCCAAGTGCATTGCAAAGGGGATAGACTGCCGCATTTACAGCTGATACAGTCATACATACCTCTGCGACTATACTACTAGCCTACTACTAAGTTTCTTCCCTGATGCAATTATAAAACGATAAGATACATTAATTGTGGACTGGCCTCAACATGGTCAACCATGTGGTATGGACGGAACCAGAGTGGACCTTTAAAAAAAGAATTAGCTCTAGAGTATAGAGCTAATATTTTTTTTCAATGAAAGCCAGTGGCTGCTGCAAAAGCTACAACAGCTACAAAGCTACAAAACTTTGAGCTGGTTTTAACTGCAGCTACAAATACGCTGTGTAGCTTTGCATTTTTGTATCTTTTGCATCTGCCAATGTGAACGCAGGATAAGAGGATAAAGAGGTTCCCCTATGATTACGAGCCAAAGAACCACTTCGCAATTGTGATTGGCCATTTAGCCTAATTTATTTGTTCACTTTGTTAGCAAGCACACTCATGTTATTTATATTGATTCATTTGTGTTGTTTCCAGTTTCCACTACTGATGAAGTGAGAGTCAACATTGAGCCATATGGAACTCTATATTTGGATGTCAATATGATGTCACAGATTCTTCAAAAAGGCCACTGCCAGAGATGCCAACTAATCGATCACTGCTACACGGATAGTGAGTGCGTGAAGACACACTGTGCATCTAAAATGGCATTCAATAGCTTATTATCTCGAGCTGTGTGGGTGGGCAGAATAGGAAGCAGGTGTGTGTTCACAGCGTCTAAACCAGACTACAACAACCCTAACTGGTTTAGAGTGGGCCTGGCCTTTGGGTCATCTGTTTTCCTATGGGGCCTGCTCCTCAAGCAGCACAGCTCAGATGTACACGAGTGCAAAATCAGGAACGGACTGGAGTGACCAGGGTGAAACCTCAACACGACAGTGGAATTTTACTTGAAGGATGCCTCAGATGTTGCTCGTGTTTGTTTTCAGTGATTCTTGAGCCCTCAAATAAGACCTAATTCTGCATATAATAGAAAATGCTATTATTATTTTTAAATGACGTCACATTAGTCCTTTCTAGACTTTCTAGACCAGCAGGGTACTTGGCACTGCAAACACTGAAATAAACACAGGCGTGTAAAATAAGCATAAAGCAATCTTTTTTGCAGGTTTTGACATGGTTATGACCTTCCATGCATGAACTACACTGCCAATCCTCCATCTGTTGGATGCACAATCTATGGCGTCAGACATCTTGTATGTCAATACTATGACATCACTACTGTGACCTGCACCAAACACCCAGAACAGAAAAAGTGTAGCTCCAGTTGGTGGCCGACTCTGGAAGTGCAGCTAGGGCCCTATGCATGAACGAGCGATTACGGTTTTGAACAATGGACTCGACTCACAAGCTTGCACAAGGGTTGGCACACGGAGGTGACACTACTGCGCACATGAGACAACTCTATGACGCAAAAAGAAACGGAGGTCATCGCCCCCCAAAGACGGAAAAAGAGGGGAAAAGGGAGTATTGTTGCGAATGCAGTGAGCACTTACTACCAGTAAGACGCGCAAACGCGGGAAGCGAACGCAGCTGAGACCCTGCAGATCATGTCTGTCTGTCTGTCTGTCTGTGTGTCTGTCCCGCTGTTACTGTATATGTGGACCTGGCCCCTTTTGTGCCCATATATGGAGCTGAGTGGACCTGGCCCCTTTTGTGCCCATATATGGAGATGAGTGATTGCTGATGCAACACACTCCATATTTGGATAGCGGGACAGACACACGGACACACAGACAGACAAACAGACATGATCTGCTAGGTCTCATAGTAAGTGCTCACTGCGTTCGCAATCACTGCGTTCGCAATCACTGCGTTCGCAATGAGACCTAGCAGATCATGTCTGTCTGTGTGTCTGTCTGTCTGTCTGTCTGTCTGTCTGTGTGTGTCCCCCCCCTTTGTGCCCATATATGGAGCTGAGTGATTTGTTTGTGATTGATGCAACACACTCCATATTTGGACGTATAGCTGCTTTGGGGACTCCTTATATGGTTATGGCTAAGTTAAAAACTTAACTTAAAAAAAACTTAACTTAAAAAAAACTTAACTTAAAAAAATAATAACTTAAAAATAAATCTTAAAAAAACCCAAATATGTACGAGCTGCGTTCGCTTCCCGCGTTTTCGCGTCTTACTGGTATTGTGCTGGCTGAGCAACTCCATAGAAGTGAATGTGAAGAGCGGAGCCGAATGATCGGAAATTCCGGAATATATTGTAACTAGTATAGAGTATAGACTGACAAAGTTTGAATTAGTATATTTTATTGTACCTATATATATTACATCTCATCTTTAGCTGAAGGCAGACGAGACACTTAGTTCCATTATATTTTTTACCGTATATTTCATTCATGATTAATGATTTTATATTACAAGTTCTTTACTTGTTTGTTAATACAAACAAGCATTAAGGAAATGGCATTGCTAAGATTTAGACATTAAGACATTGGACACAAATGTGATTACAGCTCTTTATTTCATCAACAGCGTACATCATGATGATGACTTCATTTATTGTTTAGTTGACATTCAAATTGAATTGCTCGCTTCCGTCATCACCCCTTTATTTTTATCAGAGTTCCAGACCCCATCACCGTTGTTGTCCAGCATCAGTTTTCCGTCGTTGGTCAACGTGAGACGCATCTGGCGAAACGTAGTGTTAGGGACATGGGTGCCAGTAGACCAGATTGCCTTGTCACTCTTGGTGTACATGACCAAGTTCCCGTCCTCTTGAAGAAGGATCCGGAAGCCATCTTTCTTAAATGTGTTTGATGCCCAGATAGGACTCCACTGGTACACCACAAAGTTGCTGTCTTCCTGTAAGCAGGAGAATCAAACCTGAATGACCACTGTTAACACTGATTCAGATCATTTTCTGACCACACAGCCACAAAGAGCCCCAAAGTTGAACCATGATTACGAAATGAGTTGGCAAAACCATACCTATATTAAATTGTTTATGGGGTCAATATACGTAAATGAATATATCATTCATAACCCTTCCACAGCGGGAGTAGCTTTTCCACAAGTATCACACTCACTCCTACAGTACATGATGGGTGAATAGGAAGACTTTTTTCCTAATGTTTACGGCACTTTGGTTGACCATTGGTCTTTGCTTTATAAATTAAGTTTGATTTGATTTGAAAATATGCACGAATTTGCAATTTCCAGAGTCAACATTCTTATTTACTTTTGTTTATGTTCAATCAACTATGGATGTTACATGGTGATAACTATTTCTTAAATGTTTTCTATTCACCTATCATGCATAGGTTAAAATAACACAATGTGTGATGAATCTGAAAAAGCTACTCCTGTGGCAGTGTTTTTTTATTTAATTTACTTATTGACCCTACAAACTATTTAATATACAGTAGGTACGGTTTTGCACACTCATTTGGTAATGACATATTTTCTGGCTCATAGACTTACAGTCTTTACTTTTGGTACAACATGACATTCAGATCAACACCAACAATACAAATAAGGACCTGGAAGAACTCCTCCAATCAGTCACCGTAGCAATATGTTTACCATGATTATTATAACATAACGTATATGCGTACCTGGAAGACAACCTTAAACTCCTTGTTTGGACTGAACAGGGTGTCTCCACGACGAAGCTCCTCACATGTGCTTATGGAGTTCATCATTCTGAAGGGGAAAGAAAAGAAAACTGAATATCTTCCTGGAGATGGGAGGCATACTATGATACGAAGGAGCATTGGTCCGAAGTGCGCTGGGGGTTGGGAGAGGGTTGGGGTTAGGTTTAGGTGTGCTGGGAGGTTAGGGAGGTTAGGGTTAGGGTGAGGGTTTGAGGTAGATTGTCGATCGGATCAATGCTCCGTCGGACCAAACACATGCACTCCATGGAGATGGTTTGGGCTCTCGGGAAGTAGCTGTAAATAATGATGTTTAGTAAGAAATAACATTTGGGAGTAAAATACGTAGAAGAGAAAAGTACTGCCGAAGCAGACACTCTAGGTTAAAATACATATACAATATGTAGTAGAAATATAATTAGCATTTGAGTGGAATACAATCAAATACATCACAAAGGTCTAGCTAGGTATCAATAATGGATAGAATAATCATCATATTAATGTAATGGAATGGATTCAAATAATTAATACAATAAAGAATTATGAATCCCACAATTAAATGAAGACAATGCACTCACCAGTGAGTTCAGTGATGGGGATGGAGAGATGTTGAGGAAAGATGAAGTTGTGATGAGAAGAGGAGCTCAGTCACCTATTTATCATTAGGAGCGAACAAGGAAGTTGGCTCAAAAAAACACATTGTGAAATTTTTTTTTTAAAGAAATTTCACAGAAAAGGGAGATAGAATCTCAAGAAGGGTGACGTGGTGAAGCTTGCCTGATTGAGTCATCATTATTAGGAAATGTGCCCATATAATCATGTCATCATGTGCTATATCTTGCACGTATTTGCCATTTTTACTATATATATATATATACACACACACACACACACACACACACACACACACACACACACACACACACACACACAGATTATTATAGTCAAATGTGGCAAAAAAGTTTAGGGATAAAGGTTAAGGCACGCCAAAGATAGGGCCACATGTGTCAGTACTGTATATCAGTTAAGTCCGTGGACCATGGTTTTAGAAACAGTAGTCCATAGCAAGTATTACGAAAGCACAATCTTAGCCCATATCCCTTTGCAACACAACAGTGGTCCCCAGGTTGATTCTTAGTCAAGGTGGTGGTCCCTGGTTCACAATCAGTTGAAAACCCCTGGCCTATAGCATGGTCCTCAGACCATCATCATCACTGAGGACCGAAACATCCAATCTCTGGGTCACTTTTTCACATGTCATTTTTTACTAACCCCTACAGTGACTCCGAGGACCCCAGAAATGCTGAGTTAAGAACAGCAACTTCATGCAGAGGCTCTGGCTTAAGGGCCCCTGCAGGCCCTGTCTAACAGCAGGAGAAGAAAGTACTGGCAAGCTAGTCAGGTGTATGGAGGCTGGAGATGACTGGAGACACTGCTGGAAGGCCACATCTGAGGATGAGCTAGAGATAACTGATGTGTAGAAGACTGCTCAACTTAAGGTAGGAACCTTGTTTGGTTTTGTTTTCTTTGCTGCAGCTGCTTGTGTTGTATGCTGTGTGTATTGTATACTAATGTGATTCTTCAAACTGAATTGACTGTTTCTGGCTATGGAAAATTAGAAATTAATGCTACAGTTTGTAGGTTGAGAATGTGGTTCATGATTGGCTTGGCAACACCTCCATCTATTTAGAAATGTATCTAAACGTCTATTGTGTGATCCTTTGGGATCAAAGTGATAGATCTACAGATAGACAGCGGTCAACGGACACGAGTAGTAGTAAATGACGTAGGTCTTACTGAGTCTCCTATTGACCGATGACCCGGGCATCATGTCTCAGGAATGTCTCAGGAAAACAAAAATATTCACCATGAATTCAAGGCTTCATGGGGTGTGTAATTGATAGAAAATAAGTCATTTTCTCTGGGGTAAACTACTCCTATAAAGCTGGGCTGAAGATGTCGTGGCATGCAGTGCAAAGTGGCAACAGTAAACATGTCTCATTTCATTTATAGCTATTTCCGTACTGTGGCTGATGTGATTTGTCACTTCCATATACACCATGCACACCATTTGTTCAAACACTAGCTACTAGCCAGGAAACTGTTAACCTTCTTTTCCATGAAGATGGAGATGTTGTTTTGAGTATTGCAAAAGAGCTTTCTAAATCAAATACATTTGCGTTGATTAATTGGATTTTCTCTACGAGACTTGACTCTGGCTTTTGCCCGTCTCCCCTCCAAAGGAGCAGATAAAGGCTAACCAACCTCTCCATCACAGAAGTCTTGGGATGTGTGAACTAATTGGTCTGCCACACTTAATGTTTGAGTCAGATGTCTTAATTATGTAACGTCCATTTATTGGTATAGATAACTTTGCCAGTCCTGAAATAGTTTCTTGCCTGGAAAAAGATGAATCTCAAATTGTTTCCAACTGCCAGTGTTATTGCATTTAGTGTTATTTTTTATATTATGTTTTAAATATATTATATAGGATGTTGGGTCTACAAATGAACTGTCTACATATCATGCTATCAAAATTGTAGCCTTTTCATACACCTACAAGGTCGTCAAGGCTAGGGCAACTGCTATGGCAAGTGCTACGAGCTAGTCAGAATCAGAATTTTTTATTGAAGTTTTACAATAAAAAAGTGGGTGAAATTCCTTTTTGTGCATATAGTTCCCATTGTTTTATCAAGAAAGGGAAGAAGAGAGGAAGAAGATAGATTTTTTTACCACAAAAAGTTCTAGTATTTGGGGTTTCAGATAATAGATAACACAGTGCTCCCACCAATACAAACATTTCTATTGCTATTGGTATTGTCGTATACTGCCTCCATCCACACTACCACCATTAATAATGACTATTACCGTATTCTTACTACATACTGTAGGTCCACAATGGAAACGAGACCCAGGACCTTTTTGTGTTATATCCTTTTAGCCCTAATGTCTGACTGTACCTTGCTGTACACACACACACACACACACACACACACACACACACACACACACACACACACACACACACACACACACCTCAGAAAATGCATAAATCCAGACAATCAATTTTCCTTCTTCAAGTACCTGATAATAACTCCATTGATTATGCTATTGATTATACTTGTGGTCATTTACAGGGTCAATAGCCTGTAAATGCATTGATTCTTAATCCTTTTAGCAGAGCTGAAAATAATCCATTAAAGGTTTTACATGCCCTCTAATCAAATCCCGGGTTAACCTTTTTAAAGGTAATATTGCCATGGCAAAAGCAGTGTTCGTTTTCTTTGTTAATCATTTAAATTTTAAAATCGTACTTTGATCGTGTTAATGTTTTTTCTTTTTTTTAAATCTATCTACGTATATTGCGCCTCTTTCCTTTCGTGAATGTGCCAAGACGCAGTGCCCAGCAAACCTCATCCTTCTCTCTCTGACCTTGTCTGTGACCAGTGGTAGGTCCCCGTAGAGGCCCACATTTCTGATGGGGTCCGCCCAGCGGCCCATGTGACACATAATAGTGCCATTCGTAGCATTCTGGTGTAGACTCCATCCAGGGCCCTTAACCCATTTAGTCCTGAGGCCGATTCTACAAAATGTCTTCTAAATCCTGGCAGCTTTCTGAAAAACCAGTGGTTCTGTCAGTGTCAGTGGTTCTCAAACATTTTCATGTCAAGGACCCTCAGAAGGATATGTAATTGGCCGCTGACCACCAGGGAACAACATATTTACATACAGAATGGGAACGTTAACAATAAGTTAACGTTAATCAGTGATGGATGCTCACATTATTGTTATAGTTGTATTTATATAGTTGTGGTCGATAGTTGCTGATTATGTTTAGAGATCCTGTGACTTCAGGACAAACCTTGTTGTCTGTGACTCACTGTGAATGCTGTTAGTTTGCACCATGTTGTCATCCGTGAAAATCAAACTATCATGCTATGTCTACTTTACTAATTAATACACTACTGTAGTAACTGTGTCCCTTCATTCTGACAAATGATATAAATTGAAGACAACACATCTTGAAGATGTCCCTTGAACTTATTGAAATTAAACTAGGATTGAGAAAAGGGATTGTCAGCAATTTGAATGGGGGATTCCAGAAAATAGTGTAGTATCCTGTGGTACTAGTATATACTATTATTATAAGACATTATTGGGTACAATTAGTATCTCTTTGTGACATTGATAGCTTATTCTGGGATCACTTGTGTAACTTATTGTGCAGAATCTGTGGTCTGTAGGGCCTAAAATGTTTTGAAGGGCCTCATTAGTAACATTATCACACTAGAGCATGGGTTTTCAACAGGAGGTCCGTGGACCACTGGTGGTCCGTGGAGGTATTGCATGTGGTCCCTGACCATGCATTTTGTAGGATTTGTTGATTTGTTTTAAATGTTCTTTCCACTAGTTGAGAAACCGTGAACTGAATGACCTGGTGACCTATGATGAGTCCATCCATGTAGTCATTTACTGACAAGTTGGAGTTCAGTAAATTCAACTGAAAAAGGGAGTTAAGATTCTCAAGAAAGGGGAAATGCACCGGATAGTCTGGTTGAGTCATTATTATTAGGACATTTTACCAGTAGTAGTCAACGGTTGAGAAACAGTGGGATGTATACACATGGGATGCATAGCAAGTGTTAACTTACAAAAGCACTAATCTTAGGCCATATCCCCACCCAACACAATAGTGGTCCCCAGGTTGATTCTAAGTCAGGGTGGTGGTCCCTTGTTCACAATCAGTTGAAAACCCCTGCACTAGAGCACATAATACTATGTTTATTTCACTACTGTTTTCAGTTAACTTTACTGACCAGGAGATGGCAGTAATAGAAAGAATAAAGTCTTCTGGGCTTTTCGATGTGAGCCTATCCCTTATGTAATGTGAAGATATACATACATTATGTGTTGTAGTTTAAGACAAGAACCGAAGGTTATAATGCGCTGCTTTGTCTCTAAGTACAGTTCAACATCCATAAGCTGCCCCAAATTAAACGAAAACAGTTGGTGGTATAGTTTTAGTAAAGTTAGCAGACAATGAGAAAATGTTCCTTTTTTTACAATTCATATGTGATTGTGGTCATTTGTGTATACAATGTAGTCCTACCCTCATTTCCTATCTGTCAGGCAAACCCCTTTCAGAGAAAGCTGAGTATGTTTCACACTCTGAACCTCTCGTTTCTTTCACCCTTGATTCTGGCAGCTCCCTATATTCAGCCTTCATTATCTGCACTTACAGCTTTGACTCTACCACTGCAATTACATCCTCAGCTGCGCTGATTAATGTAACATGGAGGCATTCCACAAAAAAACGGTTTTGAAAAGACATTTCCAGACACTTACCGGGGAGTAGCTGTGGTGCAGCTTGTTTAATGTAGATAGGCCCTGGCCTGTCATATTGCAATAAGATGTTTTCAATGGCTGTTTGAGAGTTCTCTTAACCTCCAGTGTAGGACTGGGAGAGAGACGATAGTGTGAGGACAGTGATTAATTTAATCTATTTCACTCCTGACTTTAGATGGGGGTCTGCCAGCTGTCAGTTTTTGGGGGAACATACATTTCTCTATTGTCGGAACATATTCCCTGGATGACCATTCATTAGTATGTCTCTGCCGCTTTCTACTTAACCTTCCATTCTTTCTCTGGCAATCGCATAATCAATCACTGTCCCATTACTTGACAAGGCAGATGGAGAGTGTGTGTACGAGTGAGGAAAAACCTTTTGGCCCGTCTCGCAGAGTTGCAAGAGGAATGGCGACTTCAGAGGGCTAGCGCGGGCAGAAAACATAGGCCCAGTAAATATTCAATTTAAAGGATTCGCAGATAAGGCGTGTTGAAAAATGGAGGCGGCACCCATTCTTCTAGATAAGCGAAGACGGAGCCATCTGGAGGCTGGGAGATAGCGAACTCCCACGCCATCCCCGAGACCTCGCTCTCATCTGCTGCAGAAGCAGCGAAGGCGGGAGGGAGGAAAAATAGAGTGTGTGCACTCGCTTTGAGTGCACACAATGAGTTCAAAATGAATTAATTCACACTTGGTGCATGAGGTTAGCCTGTTGCCACTCGCAGTAGATAAGCGTGATTGGCCTTTCTTAACATAATGTTCTTATAGTTCATTTCGTAACCAATGAATCATTGTAACGCTTGATTTGCATCATCATGCAGAATAGTGCAATCATTGTTTTTCCTTTTTTCATATTGATTACGGTTGTTGCAAACAGCGCTGATGAATTGCTTTCTAAGTCTGCCGCAAACAAACATCATTTACATTTATTACTGGAACAAAAGTCTGTTTGTAGTCTGTGACAGGGACTTTATGTGGCCTCAGCATACATGAAACAGTTCATGAATCCATGAACTTATTCTCATCACTTCATTAAACTGTTACTTAAACCCCATAGTGGTTCCAAAACCTTTAAGCCCAAGACCCCAAAAAATTATGTTTGCCGGGACCCAAACTAGTGAAAATAGCAGATCTAATAGCAGATCGGCTATTTTCACTACTTCTTTGGTCACATCTTGCTTGCTCTCAACGAAGGAGGTCACATTTTGGAGGAAGGAAGTCAGGGCGTATTCGCACGCAGCGACCGGCAGCAAGGAGTAGACGGTTTGGTGTCTGTGTTCTTTCGTTTACTTATGTCTCAAACCTCTACGATCTGCTGTAAACCAAATCCCCCCCCCCCGGGGACATTAATAAAGAACATGAACTTGAACTTGAACTACTTATTAAACTGTTTGTTTTGGAATTCACAAAATTATTGAAAATAATCATTGCATTTTGTTTTAATTCATGTGGAAAAACAAACAAAAGGGGTCTCATGTGTCCGTGACCCACAAATGGGTCCCAACCCAGTGTTTGGGAACCAATCATATATACTTTGTCGACTGTGTAGTCCCCTACTTTTATCCCTCTACACCAAATATCTTCTCCCCAGTATATGGATTAAAATAATCACACCCGTGTGAAGTGAGGGGTGCTCTTATCATGTACATCATCATGATGTAACATGTCGATTTGCTCAGGCACATAATTATGAGGTAAATTCTCCATTCATTGTCAATGGCATTTAATGTCTATAGCCTAATATAGGAGGCGCTTGCGCCCCTCAAAAACATAATGGGACCCAATGCCTCCCTGCTTGGCACTCAGCATCAAGGTTTAGATTGGGGGTAAGTCCCACATGGCTCTGCAAGGCTTACTTACTTATACTTAGTCTAGGGTTAATACAGTAGGTGACGCCAACAAAACATAGCTTCACATAGATTCAGCTGGTCTCTGGCAGTCCTTCAGGGGAAAAAATGTTTTCCTCATATTGCATAATAGGCCAACAGTCAGACTAGGTAAATGTATGCATAGGATGCTGTGCAGACAGAAGAGGGGTATTTTATTTCAGGCCTTGGCACATATCTCTGCCAAATCCACCTTGATTACTTCTTTGAAAACAAATGTAATTGGGCAACATAGACTCTCTGCTTGCGAATAACCTTGGCCACACTCTCACAAAGCATCTTGTTGACTTCAGCGCTATGCTATTTCGCGCCAGCCACATTGGATTTGGCTCTGGGGGTAATGCTTTTGTCACAGTGTTTTATCTGTCCTCTCACTCAGGTGCGCTATCCTGTTAGTTCTAATTACCCCCTTCTGCATTTTACTCCTTGCCCAGAATTCTTAATGCGTGATAGCTTATTCAGGTCGATTTGAGATTTACTTGTGGCGGCACTATCTGTGTGACCCGCATCATTGACTGACTCTCCTGCGGGCTCTTGGGTGAAAGCTGTTAACTCCGTGATAACAACGACCTGAAGTGATAACCTTCCGGCAGTCTTGAGGACATGCAGTTTGTTCCATATGGGGTTTATTGCAGTCGCAGCATTTCTTATTCAACCTTGAGTCCTCTCTGCTTTGCTCTGATTCTCTTAATGGGATCGAGAAGAAGGTTAATCGCTGTGTCGGCCATATAGACATTTGGAAATGCTGTGGCAGCCCCTGCGTGGCACATTCACATTTGTATGACGCAAAAGATTAATTCTGTCACACAAAAAACGATAGGAATGGTGTTTTCTTCTTCTTCTGTTATTTAAATTGTTACAGAGCTGTTTCTGCATTTCTGAGGCGCCTTTGATTAATTTACTTTATTAGGCTGAGTAGTGCCATGGCAGATTTTCATTAAGATCAGGAGAAAAAGGCTCCACACACAATTCCACTTGTGAAAGGTTATTATACCCAGAAGACATGGTTGATTAAGTGGAAAAAGTCCTTAGGCCCACTGGGATGAAATAATTCTCTGGCGAATTAATGGTTTCTATTTGTCTGATTTTTGTTTAGAAGAACGTTCAAACAAAGGTATGTAGAAACCTTTAATCCATAGAAATCAATATGAACGCTGCTCAGATTTGCTTTTCCACTACGTTATGCCTGGAGTTGATTTTAATGCATTTACCATTGATGTTTACAATTTATGGTTCAGCTGTGCAGCTTCTCCTTTCTGCCACTGAGGATACCTAAAAGGTGTGAAAACGCAGGCAGGCGATGCATAAAAATGTGTATTTTTAGAACGTCCACAACTGTTCCAATTTTGTTGTCAGTCAAGCTGAAGTATAGCGTCAGCTTGTCTATTTTGCTCATCTTAGGCCTGGTTGTCAAGCATATTATCTCTTTTGAGAAAGGGCAGAATATGCCACAAGCGATATGATGTGGTTCACAACAGATATGGGTGTGTGAGCCTATAGGTATAGAAAGGGGAAGGAATGTAGCATTGGTGTGGCACGTTACCTTGGATTCATATTTTGCAGGGGTACAATGGTGTTCAGCTCTGTCAAACCTAGTTTTAATCCTTTTCTCCAGTGTGTTGTGATGTTGTGTTGCTATCTTAATGATAATCTGTGCCTGTATTTCTGCCCTAGGCACTTCTGTCAGACTGACTTGGTTTAGGAGCTGTGTCTTATCACCAGCTATGTCGTTAAATCAGCTATTTTTCTTTTTTGCTGCAGACAAATTTCACTGCCGGTTCTGTTATCAAAAGATCAGCATACTGTGATTTTCCTTTCAATCAGAGCTCTGCAAAGTCGGCCGTGACAACGTCTATAAGTAAGAAAGACAAAGTGCAAAACAAATCTTCCATGGCAAATAATTTATTTGACTTCCTATTCTTTGATATTTAATAAAACAGACAAAATTGGTATGCTTTGCATTCATCATTTCACGGATGGCTTTGAGTAATTTGTACTTTATAGTCATTTAAGTTCTCAGCTCTGCCTTGTGCAATGTGCATTTCTAAAGGTCACATGATGACAGAATATGAAAGAGATGACAGTAGTATGATTTTGACAAATGAGTTAGTCCACAGGCTACAGATGGTTAACTGTGACGCAGGGAGCCACAACCTGGAACCTGTACAGCTCATGGCTTATTCTTGTGTTGTTGTTGTTGTTGTTGTTGGTGGGTGGTGTGAAATGGGATGTGAATCTGTTAAAAGATTTTATAGCGTAAACACACCTCATCCCAGCGTTGTGGGCTTAAGAGACTGCGTCTGACATGCTGAGAGGCACACCCCATAAATGCTGTTCAGTGTACAGAGGCAAGCATAGCTTCCCCAGCCAAGCTGACCTCTAGAGGCTGGAGAGAGACGGCTACTCAGTTCCTCTCAGAAAGCATTGTTCCGTCTGAGTGAGTGCTCTGATTGTCTCAGCACTGTGCTTGAGTGGAGGGCAGCGTGGAATTAACTCCTCTGATTCATTCCTCTCTGCCGCTTGACACCAATTCAGCCAGTCAGCGTGTCAGGGGGACCGAACCTCCCTCCCCCAAACACACTCTCTTGCTGTCCGGGAAAACGCCGTACAGTAGCGGACCGGACGGTCTCTTGCACGCCGTTTGGAGGGCTTCTGCGCCCTCTCTCTCTTCCCACAATGCACTGAGGGTCTCCGGAGGCTGGTAGCCTGGTTCGCTGGGGTCCAGGGGGTCTTTGGAAAGGAGAATGCTGATGGAGGGCACGGTCCGCTGCACTGTCATCTCTGATGACCCGCCCTCGTGACTCTCCCACACTTCCTTCACCCCCTTGTACCGCAGCTTGGTCAGTTGGTGCAGACAGCCCACTTTGCGTTTCATAATCTCAGCACAGGTGATGGTCTTGGTGACGGCACGGCCTGACCCGGTGAAGACGACCTGCCGCAGCCCACCACCGTCGCCAGTGCTCCCCTTACCGTCACCCTTCTCCCCCTGCATGCGTGCCATGGCGAAGCCCATCAGGTTGCGGATCTTGCTTCCCTCTTTCACTCGCATCTCCAGCACCCCGGAGGCCAAGCCCGGGAAAGGGCAGGGGGAGTCCTCCTCCGTCCGGCAGACCTTTTTAAATCCCCCTTGCCCTAGTTTTAGTGCAGGCGGAGGAGGAGGAGGTGGTGGTGGTGGTGGAGGAGGAAGAGGACTAGGTAGCTGGACAGGCGTTGCGAGACTGGACACGGCGGACATGTTGACCGCTGACGACGGCACCATGCTGCAATAAGCTTGACCCTGGTAGGCAGGGTAGGTCGCCGACGTTACTCCAATCTCTGTATGGATCTGTCTGCTCAGCTCCAGCCCGGGGTAAGGCCCGACAGCCTCTCTGGCCAGGTACGGGCCCTGGCCGCTGATCACTCCACACCCCGTGAACATGTCTCTTCCCCTGAACGACCTCTCGTCTGCTACAAGTTCAGTCCACTCACACACTTCCCACATGGAAACCGCTCAGCATCATTTTCAGTGCCACTCCTCCGACACCCCCCCCCCCCCTCTCTCTCTCTCTCTCTCCAGTCAACAGCTGTAAAGTTTCAAGACTTCACATAAGACATATTACCCGGCTCCCCGAGAGCACTATCAATAGAGTCTTTAATGCTGCCTCTCAGAAGGGGGCTGCAGAAATAAGATAAACGGCTGGCTGGTGAATTAAGAGTAGTGGCGACACCATTGAAGACGTTCTCAATTTCACAACACAAAGGACTATTTGGAAAGTGTTTGGCAGACAGATCAGCCTGAATTATCCTCGTTCCCCTTATTGTCCTGAATTCATGCACTGTTTTTATTCTAATAGCTGTAAAACAACATAGAGCACTTTTTTTTCTCCAAATCTTCTTCAACCAAACTTTTGAAAAGAGAAAGCTAAGTACCGTGTAAACAACACTCCACCTTTTATGCTTAGCGTTCAAGTCCAGCGCGACTCATGTTGGCGCGGCGATCCGTCGACATCCGTGAACTCTCGTCTGACCTCGTGGGGCTGTTTCCAGGTGTCGTACCTCTGGATGAGGGTCGTCCAGCTTTTTTTGGATGATGTCTTTAGCCTCGGCTCCTCTCTGGCCTTCCTGTGTTGGCGGGGGGGGGGCCGCAGGAGCCCGGCAGCGTGGGAGTTGCTGAGGTTTGGAACCGGGCGGTGGCGGCGAGGAGGGGCAGGGGGGGACGTCCCTCCCTGGAGCGCTCCTCAGTGTGGTCTCCAGTGATGCTGTTGGAAGTGTGCTCTGTTCCCCCACAAAGAGACGTAAGGGACAGGAGCTGCCTCGCAAATGCTCACAGGAGGAGTGTCTGTGTAGTTGAGGGGGAGCATGAGGGAAAGGGGAGACAGCCCTCTTAAAGGCGCAGGTTCTTTTCATCCCTCAGACGCGTGTTCTCCCCGGCGCAGCTGAAAGATTGCCTTCTGTCGGGGAGAGAGAGGGGAAAGGCAGGGCGGCGGCACACATGTCCCTTTAAGAGCCCGAGCGCAGATCCCCGGCAACTTTGTCAATCTCTTTAGAGGACGTTCCAGTGCATGTGTTCAACGTACATGACTGATTAAACTTGAGTTCTGAAATAGAGACTCAGTCAACCTTTAAAAATGCATTTTCAGCTGTGAAACAATGAATTAAATTAGCTCTGTTATAATTGAAAACATCCTTCAGAGAGCCACTGAAAGTCAGCGCCATTAAATTGCACTGTACTTAGCCTTTATCCTATTAGATGTTTTTTTTTTCCCTTCCCTGACCATTTACAATTTACATAATGCCCTGCTAATAGCTTCATCGCCGAGGCAATCAAGTAGCACACGCACAAAGAATGTCTGTCTCTCATGCTCCAATTGTTATATTGTTACATGGGTCGGAGCCAACCTTGTCATCAAGGACGCGGACGCACAGAGCCGTGTCTTTTCCACGTTCGACGTGCCATTGAAATGGCGCGGCTGTCTTCATTAGTTGTGTGGGGTGGTGGTGGGGTTGCGGGGGTGTCTACCGTGCAGGTGAGTGGATCTAGGTGCATGCTGACAGCCTGGGTAATAAGCCTCATAATGGGCCCTTCCATCACCAGCGGAGGGCGCTCGCTGGCCCTCTCGTTCGACGCCGCGGCACGCCCAGACAGCTGTGGTGGCGCACAGCGCTCGCTCGGCCCGGGTTTCCTTGGCCCGACAGGTGGATTTGTTTTGGTGTGTGACTGACAGATGGGGGAATAGGTAAAGACAGCGCACTGAAGCTGAACCTATACGAGGCCAGGAGACGAGGCAGACAACTCCCTAACTGCTGCATGCTCTCCTCTGGCTGTGCTCCCCCTTGGTGCTCCGTTGTACGGAGTACAGAGTTTAAAAAAGAAAAAGGGAAAAAAAAACCATGGCCAAAGCCCCGTTCTGAATGTGAGGCTAATTCACTGTGGCATGTGTATTATATTGGATCCCCATGGTAATCAAGGAAAAAATAAGGAAAGCTTGTCCCCCCCCCCCCCCATCTCCCCATGCTTCTTTTACACCCCCACTCGTCACAGTGCAAACTCAGAGATGGAAAGTGCCTTTTATTATGCTAGCTAGCCTGGGGATCAATACAACTCGATTAGGAGTCTTTGGTTGAGGGTAAACGTGTCGATACTTATTGACACGCATCTTCACAGATGCCGTCTCTTGGTCACACGTTTATTTAATTTATATGGGGTGTGAGGGTAGAGGTATTTATCTCCACAAAACCATCCTACTGTATAGCTACTACAGGAGACACGGCAACAAATGTCTCCTTTCCTTTGACACAGCACTTTTTCTTTTCTTTTTTGCTAGAGAGAGATAGATATATAGAGAGAGAGGGGGGGGGGGGGACCCTTACCAACAGAAGTGATCATTCTGTTGTTTGGAAGAAATTACCCTCATCAGTCATACGGAGATGCACAGCTGCCTAAGGGGGATCTGGTGATGTTACTGCATAATAAACTGTGTGTGTGTGTGTGTGTGTGTGTGTGTGTGTGTGTGTGTGTGTGTGTGTGTGTGTGTGTGTGTGTGTGTGTGTGTGTGTGTGTGTGTGTGTGTGTGTGTGTGTGTGTGTGTGTGTGTGTGTGTGTGTGTGTGTGTGTGTGTGTGTGTGTGCGTGTGTGTGTGCATGCGTCTGCATGCGTGTGCACGTGTTTTATTGTGTGCGTGTGCGTGTGCACGTGTCATATACGGACAGAGAGACCGAGATAGAGGGTAGGTATAGAAATGAATCAGATATAAATGCAGAGACAAAATAAAAATAAAGTATGACAAATGTGGCTTTAATCTCCGCTCTTTACATAATAATTTTGGAACATAATTTGTTTAACCTAAAAGAGCTGTCTTTTTTCCGCGGGAGAGATTGAGTAAAAGAGTGGCCATGCTTGTTGTTTTCAAACATGCATTTTAGGCGTTGCCTCCAACTAAAATGCTGAGCTGTTCTCCAGGATTTTCCTTTTCCATTGTTATTCCATTGCTATTCTAATAGCTGTGTGAGTGTGTCCATAATGCCTTATTTCATATTTTATTGTTTGACAGTGTAGCGCTAGCGTAGCAAAAAAGACCAATCTACAAGCTCAGCTGAGCCTTTTAAACCATGCCCTGCACAATAGAGACAATATAAGGTTTAAAATAGTGCAATATGTTATAAATATTTAACCAGCTTTTGACTAACTATATTGGATCCATTGGAAGTGGAACCCAGGTTCATTTATCCATGTCCTGAAAGGTAACGGTCTACTTTAGACATAATATATACAGCACTGAACAAGGTTTGCACCTGATTGCAAGTCTTTTGTCTGTTTTTCTACTTTCACTGGCCACATATAGCAGCATACAGTATGCATGTGTGCATGTGACATTAAAACTCCTTGAACGCCGACGAGACTGAAGAAAGCCACCTGGGCTGCATGTTGACCTACAGACATGCATGGGTTGGAGTAGAATGGCTGTATTCACACACACACACACACACACACACACACACACACACACACACACACACACACACACACACACACACACACACACACACCCCTCTCTCTCTCTCTCTCTCCACAGAGGGGGGGCCCACCTGCTCTGCTGCCTCTTCGACACACTTGTACCCCTCACTTGGTCTGACCTTGACTCTGAGAGTTGACAGGCTGGACATTCTCTCCAGTACTCCAGGGCTCCAACACCGCCTTCAGTCTCTCCACCCACCCTCTCACTATTTTTGCATTTCACTTCTGCCCACCCGCGTTTAACCACAGAGAGCCATTTATTCTGAAAGACCGTGACAAATTGTACTGAGTGTGCATCTCTCTCTCTCTCTCTCTCATATTCTGTCTCTGTGCCATGCACCTCTGATTGCTCAGCTGGTCGCTGTTATAAATTATAAGGCATGTGGTCCCTTTCGTTGTTTGTTGCAGCAGCACAGCAGAGGGTCGGTTGGGAGAGCCACTCGCAGGGCTGTATAGGTTCCCGGCTGCGGCAGCCGGTCGAACGCCTTACGCTAACCGCGAGAGTTTCACGGTCATCAAACAATGGTGGCCCGGAGGCTGTCATTTCGCTCCATGTGGAGCTCGCCCTGCGGCTTGGCAGTTCTGCCCCACAAACTCCCAGACGGGCCCGGCAGGGGAGGCAACAACACAACACACGTGCAAGCCATATATACATTACACAGTAAAAGTCCTCAGTGTTCATCTAACTCTGAGATGGAAAAAAAGGACGACCAAAAGGACCCGCAAAGGGTCCATTTGGTTGCCTTTGTTCACCCTCAGATTTACAGATGGATAGATTAACGCTGAGGATGTTAATGTGTCCGCACACACACACACACACACACACACACACACACACACACACACACACACACACACACACAATGTAGACAAACACTGGCATGGACTGGTGCGTGCGTGTGCACAATCGTACGCGCACTCATAAATGTACATGCTCAGCATAAGGCAAGCCATTGGAGCAATTACAGAAACATGGCAGAACACGATGGAGCAGGCCCGAACATCGGAAGGGAAATAGACTGAGCAGAGGGGGAAAAAAATGATGACGCCATTAATAATGTTGGAGGCACTCTGAGGGAGGTGGGGGCTGCATGGGGGGGTACGGTGGGGGGGATGACCCCGTCTATGATTTCCCTGTGACAGCACTTTGAGGGGCAAATGGTTTTGTTTGTATTTTATTTTTTTTGTCCTGTGGGGGTGGGCTGGGAGGGTGGTGTTGAGGTAGAGCTTGTGTGTGTGTGTGTGTGTGTGTGTGTGTGTGTGTGTGTGTGTGTGTGTGTGTGTGTGTGTGTGTGTGTGTGTGTGTGTGTGTGTGTGTGTGTGTGTGTGTGTGTGTGTGTGCGCGTGCACGGGGGGGTTAAACGGCTGTGTTTCTGTGTCAAAAGGCAACAATAAACGGCTGTAATGACGCAATGTTTTGCTGTCACTCATGAGTCCATTATGTTTGCAAACGGCAGGTCAGTCTATAATTTGCTGTCTGACTCTGTCCCTCGCTTTCTTTTGCTCCCTCATTTTCCTCTTCTGCCACCATCCCCCCCCCCCCCGTTTTCTCCCCCTATCCGTTTTCCTTTGAAAAGCTGCTCTCTCTCACCACATCTCTCTTCCAGCTGCTGCTAGGTTCGCCCTCGGCACTGCAATGCAGATGTGTCTCTCACAGTGGCAGGAAACTTTCAGTGGAGCGGACAGTCAAAGGAAGGAACATGAGGGAGAAAGGAGAAAAAAGGGGGCATGAAAGAGAGCGAAAAGTACAAAGACGGGAGAGTTTGGGGACAGAAACGTGCAGCAGACAAAAGTTCCTCCACATGCATGCGAAAGCATCTGGTGGAAAAACAGACAACTCCTGATTTATGAGCCATGTCAATGAAGGTGATTGCTTTTATTTTGTGAAGCAAACAGGCCAAGGGGTATACAAAGAAGTTTTCTTTTGGCAGTAATGCAACGAGCACATAGCCTACTGTACTCTTTTTTTCTTCTTTTTGTTTAACCCATTTTGGGCGGGAACCCCTGTAGCTATTTTTGAAAAATCGAAGAGCGACTTACATAGAAGACATTTTTTTAATCTGATCTCGGTCAGAATGAAAACTGTCAGGATGTAGAAGACATTTTTTTAATCTGATCTCAGGTCAGAATGGGTTAAATACCACCTGAAAAGAAATGTCGAGATGACATTTTGAGATTGACATTTCAAAGGCCCTGGGAGGGAGTCGGCACAGTTGTTTTGGTGCTCCGAGGTACATTTTTTGCACTCTGCGTGATTAACTGCAGTGTGTCTAACTTTAATTGGCAGCTTCGGCTGATAATAGCAGCTGCATGCTGCGTGCCGCTGTTTTGTCCAGCCCCAGGCAAAAAGTTAATGGATTTTATTGAGGAGTTTTTGATCAATTAAATCAAGGGGAATTAATTGTCCATGTTGAGACTACTATATGGGGAACAAAAGTACCGAACAAACAAATGGCTCAGAATAATTATTCGCTAATACTTAGAAATACTAAGAAAAAGGTACAAAAAATATAGATACTTTCAACAGACAAATGGATTGATGGCCGTGCTACTGCAGCAACGGCACCGCATTTCCATCTGGGGAGCATCATCAATGTAGTGTTTTCGACAGAGCCACTGCTGTTGAGTAACATGCCATTTGGCTGACGCTTTTATCCAAAGTGCCTTATAGTAAGTACCATGAGGGCATACGGTCTTAAACATGGTGGACCCAGTGGGTAATAAAAGCCCCCTAATCACAGTTTAAGTGCCATTTTGTGCCAATACTCTCAGCCTTGATGTTACCGGAATTACCCCAGAACTGTAGACGTGGATTGATGCAGTCAGTACTGCTAAAAGGATGCTGTGCATTCAAGACACATTGTCTGGACGATTCAAAATGTCTGCCATCAAAACTGCAGTGAGTGAATGACATTGAATTCTATTGCTGATTGTGTTCTCCTATAGAATGGGGTCTACTCTATCTAAAGCCTCCGGAATCCAAACCAAGAAAAACCGAAAGAAGACGGGATTAAGGAGCTAAATTCCACATCAGGGCCTAGATTTTATTTTCAAAAACGTCAGAATTCTGACATAATTTACTTAAAAAGAAAATTGCTTTTTATAATATTACCAGTATCAATATACAATGTTTTCCGAGCACCTAATCTCGCATGGATGTGAACATTTGACATTTAACTTGGACTTTGACGACGCAACATAATTTAGTGTTCTGGAAGAATGGCTGTGTGTCTGCCCCCCCCCCCCCAGAGTCTCCCTCATAAACACCCCTCTTCTCAGGCAGGGTTTCCAGATGGCCATGCTGCTCCGTATCCCACAGTCCACGGCTCTAAACTTCCTCGCGAGCACATTCGCCCTGGGTCACTGCTCCCTCCGACACGCTAGAGCAGGAAAAGCACCAATTCTACAATCCACATGCCTCCTTGGAAGTGCTTTTTCTACAGTAAATATCTGTTTCTTAATTTTGGTTCAGTTTTTCCTTTTCTCTTTGGGATTCACATTTATATTGAGGGTGTGTGAGTGTACTGCACATTCCGCCGGAGGCAGCTGCTGTGATAGACACAGCGTTGGCTAAAGTGACCTCTTTCACGTACTTTGGCACTCCCCGGGTGCCAACAGAGCCCAGCGATGAGGTGGAAGAGATCCGCTCGTAGGTCCATACCAGATTTCGTCCTGTGCTTAATTGCACCGGCGAGCAATCACTCTCTGGCCCGCAAATCCGCTGCAAAGCTGTGGTTCACAATGGAGCCGTAATTGCAGGAGTTTAATTGCCTGCCAGTTCTCTGCTCCCACTGCCTGCTCACATTGAAGAGCCCAATAATTAGAAACAGGGAAAAAATTAGGTGGCAATTTTGTCTTGGCAATTATCATAATGCAAAAGAAGTGCCATTAGTATTGTTAGCCCCACAGCACATAATCTTTTGACACTGTCATTGGCCCTCTCTTCGCTGCTGGGTGCAAAAACTCTTGATTTCCCCGTGGCCCCTGATCTGCCTCAATCACTACTTTAGTCATCAGCTTTCCGGGGAAGTCAGCATGCTTGGAGTCAAACTAGCAGACTGAATACATCTCTGCTTAGGGTGCTAGGAGGATTAAGAGAAGCCACAGTATTAGCCGTGTTTCCTTTAAAGGTATATAAATTGGGTGTTAATCCTCTTTGGAGCCAAGCATGAAATTGCGTGTGATATAACGGTAATGTTATGCGATGGACCAATTTTGTAATACAGCAACATTCCATTTTATTGTTACTCGATTTTCATTGTTGCCTCATACGTTAGGAACTTGTTTCCCCGCAAGAACTGTTAATGTTTTCTGTAAAGCTATGCAGCCACATTTGACAAGCTCTAGTTTGAAGAGAGATTTTGAGGATGGTAAAAACATCAGAGTACATTACCTTTCAGCAACTAAAACATATAGCAACAGCAAAATAGTTTCCCTTGCCTACTGGAACTCATTCTTGCAGCCTCAACACAACAGTTTTGCTTGAACCCTCAGTTCATGCAGGTTACTTACAAACTCACAGAATACTGTGACCATGATAGCCAAGATGTTGAAAGGAAATTGTTTCCACCCCCCATGGGAGAATCAGAATGACCCAATACTCTGTGTGAATGTGGGAAGTGAGGACGTGTTGACTGTTCGCTGCTTCACCTCCCAATGTATGAATGAATAATTGTAAAGCGCTTTGAGTAAGCACGTAGTGCATAGAAAAGCGCTATAAAAATGCAATCCATTATTATTATTATTATTAACTATGTGACCAAATTTGACTGAGAGACTGCCATTGGATTTGTTTGAATTTTAGTTTTTTCATGTCATATGAAAGCAGGGAATCATAGCTTCAAATTGATATATTGGTTGTTCAGTTTGACCCACCAGTTTTGGAGATATGGCTTATAGAGTAATGTCTTGCAGAAAACAGCGAGTTGAGAAAAGAGGCTTGAAAGGTTCACTTCTGTGGTCTCTAACATTACACCTAGCTACATGTTTAAGCATTTATTTCATATTTACATGTCTTCTGTGGTCTCTAACATTACACCTAGCTACATGTTTAAGCATTTATTTAATATTTACATGTCGATTTCAGACACTTATTTCAGACATGCTCTAGTATGTGAAGAGACTGCCTGTGCTATTAAAAAAAGAAAAAAAAACGTTTTTCTCCTTTGGTGAAAAGCTGGAATGTGCGCAATGGCAGGCTCTCAGTCAAATCTGGTCACATTATGGTCTAGAAAACTAGAGTTCTCCACAGGCCCAAAAATTAAGGCCCCTCATCAAACCCTGTACACTTAAGACACTTCCCCTGCTGCCACCCTTACTGTAGTTCTCCATTCCATTCGATATGTTGATCTGACCTCATCAAATCCTGTACACTCAAGGCACGCTCCATATATGGCCAGAATTCCAGTACAGAATTCATTCCATGTTGATCATGATCAGACCCCCCCATTCCAAAGCGCCAGCGCTCGCCCAGCAGTCTGCCATCACCCAGGCGGATGCGTGCACGCACTACTTGCCCTCAGGGCGTCTTGCTGGTAATAGAAAGAGAACATGACATCACACCATTGAAAGTAATAGCTGAAAACCTCTCAAGATGCTGCCGACTGTCCATTGAACTCAATCGGCGAGTGATTTTGCTCTTCTAATGGATTTGAGCTTGTTCTATTCATCTATAATTTCCAATACAATCTCCATAATCATTGACTGGGAAAGAGGTGCAAAGAACACCAGCGACTTTGCAAAAGTGTACAAGCTGTAGCCTTATTTAGGCCTATATATAGTTATATACCAAGTTACTATAAGTGTGAAGTTTGTTTGTTGTGCTAATGTGAGCAGTTGAACAATGCCTACACATCATCAATACAGTGTTCCAGGGATAATAGATTTGTGTAGGTGGAAGGAGGATGTTTCTGGTTTCCTCAACAAAAAGCCTATGGGATTTGGATTTTTGATCTGTAGTGAATAGATTATCATGATTAGGCTCAACATTTTGTTCAAAAAGAAAATGTTCGCAATTTAACACACATTTTGATTTCTGAAGCATTAATGCAATTCCCAGAAATAAATTGCTAAACATTATTGTAAAGACAACTATACCATGGTCGCATGTCTCCATCACGAATGCTTGAGTGTTCAAAGTGAGGATGTGTAATTGCCCCGACACCTGCTGTCGTCTCCTTAATTCACTTAGAGATGGAATAGCTTATGTTAATCACTTAGGTAGAATGTGGTAGAATAAAACATGATAATGTCCTAAGCCTGTGTTAACGGCCGCACCTGTTCCTCAACTTTAGCACTACAAACGTATAGAGCGCCGCAGTCCCTCCCCCTTTCAGAAAAACGAGTGGCCCAGGAAATGAAAACCCAATGCATCCCAATGCAATCCCATCGGCACTTCTTATTTAATTTATTTAAAGACGGTTACGCCGCGGACAAAGCCAACTCGGATTGTGGCAAATCATGACAATGAACACAATGTTTTGGGCCGATCAAATAATTTATAAGACGAAAAACAAAACAAATAGTGTTGTCTCCTGACTTTCTTTTCTTCTTTCTAATGATTTGATCGGCCCAAAACATTGTGTTCATTGGCATGATTTGTCACGATCCGAGTTGGCTTTGTCCGCGGCGTAACCGTCTTTAAATAAATTAAATAAGAAGTGCCGATGGGAGAATGCATTGGGTTTTCATTTCCTGGGCCACTCGTTTTTCTGAAAGGCGGAGGGACTGCGGCGCTCTATAGTAGCAGCCTTTTTTTAAGATTAGTTTTTTGGCTTTTGTGCCTTTATTGATAGTTACTGTGAAGACGGACAGGAAAGAGGGAGAGCGAGAAGGGGAGAGACATGCAGCAAAGGTCGTCATGAACTGGACTCGGACACAATGCACGCGCGCACGCACACACGCATGCCCACACACAAACGCATGCACGCACACCAACCCACCCAGCAAGCCAAATTATGACGACGACGTCCGGTGACGTTCAGGACTAGGCCAGATCACAGCCCATATGGGGATGATCTTTACGTCATTTCCAGGACGTCTTCCCTAGTTGAAATATAACTTATTCTGGGCCAGATCTGACTAGTTATGATATGACTTAAGATGATTTGGCCTCGATCGGACTCTCTCTGATTCATCCAGGAACGTCCATTTAGTGGGTAAAATTTATGTTGGTTGAAATCAGGTGATATTCTGGGTCAAATCTGACTAGTCTTGGTTTGACTTGATCTAGCCCCAATCGAGACGTCGAGGTCCTGACCGTGCTTGCTGGGGTTGCACACACGCATGCACACACACACACACACACACACACACACACACACACACACACACGCGCACACACACACACACACACACACACACACTAAGGCTGCTACTGGCAAAGTAGTAGTTCCGCACCATGGATAGCGCCCTGTATTGCTGTTTTGCCTAATTGTACAGCACTTTGGTCAACTTTGTTGTTTTAAATGTGCTCTATAAATATAGTTGGATTGGATTATTATTATTATTATTATTTTGTGGGATATCAAGGACGACATCTGTCACAATTACAGTATATCAATGTTAAATAAATTACAGTATTAACAGGATCTGTCACTGCATTACAGAAAGTATGTTTTAAATGAGATCAAAATGATTTAGTTTTGTGTGTGTGAAACCGACAGCTTCTCAGGGAGCCAGTAGCTCCACATGGTGGGTGAGACAGATGGCTACATGGCATGGATTAAATGTAACAAAGTTTTAATTAATGAAATGTAATGTCGTCCAATCTGTATGGTAGAGGATTCTTAATAGGACTAGATGTTAGATATCCCTAAATATTCAGCACAACAATTGACTGGATTGGAGATGACTTCTTGGGTGGGGTGGAATTGTCAATGATCGCGTGGTGCCACCAGTACGACACATCTTCAGTTGTGTGCCCCGACCTCATTGGGTGTTTCGGCCTCTTATCACAAGACACCCTCTGCCGAGGTTGGACCACCACAGGTTGATCAGACCTGGGTGTATGTCGCATGGTGGCACCACGTGGTCATCTGGAAGCCCATGTTGCGTCTCTACGTTTCAGCCACAACCAGTGACTGCTCCGTTCTGCCGCAGTGGAAAGTTCTTTGATTGCCTTCCGTTGGGCCTGACCTCTGATCCCTACTTCCTTCAGGAGCCTTGTGGTGGAACTGGCTACAAAGCCTCTGCAGCCCACCTCCACGGGCCACACCTTCACGTTCCAGCCCCGCCCCTCTGCTTCAGCTGCTAAGTTGGCATACCGCAGCTTCTTCCGCTCGAATGCCTCATCGATGTTATCCTCCCATGGGACTGTTAGCTCAACGATGAAGACACGCCGACAGGATTTGGACCAGAGGACCAGGTCTGGGCGCAGGTTGGTCGCTGCAATTTCGGGTGGGAAGGTGAGTCTCTGGGTGTAGTATGCTAATACAATATAACGTGCTGTATACAATTGGGGTGGTTGTATTTTGTCTCCCTGCTCTTCTATTGAGACATTAAGATCATGTCATGTCTCACCTAGTCAATTTATCCCCAGAGCAAACAGGCAGCAATGGTAGCCTGCGGGTTGGAGCGCATGGACCATGTGCTGGATAATATTGGTGCACGGATCTGAGTGTCATGCATGACATGTAACAATGGTATGGTGAAAATAGCCAATCTAATAGTTTACAACTATTTTCAGAATATTTTGAAAGTGCAAGTGGTTTAGTCTGTCTGCAACGTTTATGAATATTTAACCAATGCAAAATATTAGCAAAGGATCACAACAAAAAAATAGCATCCATGGAACACGGGTTATTTTTATACCCATTTCCTAAAAAGTAACAGCTTTGGCCAAGGTTTCCACCACCCGACAGCAACAATATAAATGATTCCTAAGCTGTTTGGAGAGCCACATTCAGTAATGATGTGTGCATCATGAACACTGAGGGCTTTTAAATGGAAACGTGAACAGAACAGACAGCACCTAGATCTGAAACAACACGGTCATGAACGACTTTCCCCTTCTAAGCTCTCTACCGTGCATGTCTCACTCTTTTATGAGTCAGTTTAGCAGGAGTGTATTATCTCCGTGTGCCAAACAAGAGGTGCTAATACGTGCCTGAGTAATTGAAGGGAAAATGACTTTGGGATTTGGGAAGTCCTTCACCATTAAGGTTGAACAACTCTCAGCGGCTCTTGAGCAATCAAGCAGTGGGATTTACAAAAAAGATTTTAATTTGGATGCATTATCCAAGCTCCTCGCAGACTGAAAGGCCTGGCAAATGCTTAGACAAAAGATATGCACTGATAAGTTTGAAGGTCAACAAGCTGCTATGGTGGAGATATCCCCGCTTGGTCCGCAGTACTAAAACACAAAACACACATGCACGCCGTGCACGCACGAGGCACGCACATGCGCAAGCACAAGGAGACACATGCACACACACAGGCACACACAGCATTGAAAGACCTACAGGCTTAAAACGCAAACAAACAGACACACCAATGCACACACATCGGCTCACAGGCACATGTACACAAATGCACACACACGCGCGCGCGTGCGCCAATGACGCCAAACGGCGATAAATAAAAGAGACGGGGGAATGAATCTAACAGCCAACTCCATGCACAATTAGCTTCCTTAAGCCCTCATCAAACTTGTGATCGGTTTAATGCTTTTGTTTGTCACAGCACACATGTAGTGCGCTGCTTACCTTTTCCTATACTGTACGTGCCACAAGGAGGAACAGCGTTGCTGTCGGGCGGAAATCTCACATGTTGAACGGTGTTACTTTTCAGAATTCAACAACACGCCACCATTTTTTTTGCCATTTTTGCTACTTTTGTGTGACACTGTAGTATAACTGTAGTATGTAATTTGACAAAGTAGACCATTGAGTTACGAAAAAACACAAAAAGTTAAAATATGGATATAATAGGTTTCTGCCCGACAGCAACGATGGCTAAGCAAGGCCCTGAGTGGGATTATGAAAGGGAGAGAATGAGGGATTAATGGGCAACCGTGTTTGAGAAGGCTAGTGCAGTTTACCCCCCCCCCCCTATCATTGTGCATATATCTGGCACAAACCTTGTATCTCCATATTTAAAATGTATTTATTTCATTTTTCCTGATATGCCCAATTTTATACTTCATAGTAGGCCTGTAACAGTGTTGTGGAAAAGTAACCAAAGCAGTATCTACAATACAAGCTCGCAACAGGCATGCAGGAGCTTAGAGCTGCTATTTTGGCTATATATTTTGAAAAACTTTGAAATTTGCCTAGAATGACCGCCAGTTTGAAAGTGGTTAAGTCTGCCTGTAGGTTTTATGAATATTTAACCAATGGAACGTATTAACAAGAGCTTTTGAATAAATAATAACTACATTGGGTCCATTGGAACACATGGTTCTAATTATAATTGTCTCCAAAATTCCATTTCCTGAAAAGTATTTGGACATAGGAGGTTTCCGCCCCGGCGGCGGCGATATGCTAGGTGAGAATATTCGCGCCGGTTCCATCCTCGCACTCTTCGCCACAATATTGAATGGCCGCGCCTCGCTTGGAAGAGCATTCTGCTGATGGAATCAAAACCCTTTTCACAGATTCAAATGAGGTGCACTCAGCTGTGATTGGTATTGGAAAAGCATTTGTCGGAACAGAGGCTCACAGAAGGCTCCTTAAATACAAGGCAATCATGGTGTGTCGAACGCACAGTGGAGGCGGAGAGGTGTGCCTGGACTGCAGAGCGGGGTACAGGACAAAAGATTATGATGGTAATAAGCAGTAAACCAAAACAAAGTCATCCCCTCATTCCCCTGTATCCCTTGTTTGCAACCTTACTCCCCCCCCCCCACCAAACACCCCCCCCCCTCTCTCTTTCTCTCTCTCTCGATCTCCCACTTTATCTCTCACAATCCAGCTTTCATTCTCTTCATTGCTGCTTTCAGTCTCTCTCTCACTCCTTACACTCCATCTTCGTCGCAACCGTCTTGCTCTTAGTCGTTCCCTTCTCCCATTCACAATCTTTCTCTCTTTTCTTTCTCTTTCTCGCCCTCATCCTTCTCTCCCTGCATTGCACGCACCAGCCTATTGACAAGCCCCCCCCCTTTCCTTTCTCCTCTCTTCTCCTTCTTCTCCCATCGCTGCCAGAGCTACAATTTAAAAACTCATTTCTCATTATTTGCGGTGAATCCTTACGCACACAATTTCTAATCTGTCAAAAGCAGTGATGGGAGCGCTGGCAGCAGCAAGCCGCAGAGCTTCTCTTCATGCATATGTGCCCCCTGATCTACACCTCTACGCAATGTCAACTCTGCACACCCAGCCGGCCCCTGTTTTATTAGAGGCGTCAGCATATCTGCATGTCGTCAACTGTGAACCTCAGTGCCAACCGTTTTCTCCCTTTTAAAAGAGTGGGGGGGGGGGGGAATCCCCCTACTTGTCCCTGTGCCTTTGCCGGAGATGCCGTGCGGGCCCGCATGAAGACCGAAGACATTTTCACATCTCAGTGATAATGTGCAGATCTGAAAGAGTTTTTTTCCCCTCTTTCTCTCTCTCTCTTTTCTTTTGCCTTGCATGTTTCTCCCCAGACACTATTTCCTTCTGACAGAGCTGAAATACTGTGTGTGTGTGTGTGTGTGTGTGTGTGTGTGTGTGTGTGTGTGTGTGTGTGTGTGTGTGTGTGTGTGTGTGTGTGTGTGTGTGTGTGTGTGTGTGTGTGTGTGTGTGTGTGTGTGTGTGTGTGTGTGTGTGTGTGTGTGCGTGTGCGAGTGTGAGTGTGAGTGTGTTATGGTGACAGTGGTGTGTTGGTTGGAAGGGGAAGAAGAATAAAGATGGTATGGGGGGGGGGGGGGGGGTGTTCCAACCCTGTAATTTTGCCCTGGTTTAATAAGAGCTTGTCAGGGGCTTTGCTATATCCAAAAGTAACTCCCTCCTATCTACCCACCACACACACACACACACACACACACACACACACACACACACACCATCACCATCGCCACAATTAGACGTGATGTAGAGCAAGCGGTGTGTGCGGTGCATGTCTGAATGGATGGAGACAGAGACAGATGTGAGGGAAAGAAATAGATGAGGGCATGGAGAGAGACTGAATGAGGACGAGAGAGAGAGAGAGAGAGAGAGAGAGAAACAATAACAGGAAGAGAGCACAAGCACAACTAAACAAGGGGAGATAGAAATGGAGCTGGAGAGAAGCCGGGCCGCAGAGTAGACACAGTTATTATTATGCCTGTGAGAGAGAGCAGGGGGCTGGCGGCAGCGGGGAGAGGAGAAAGGAGCGGAGAAGATTGCACTGTGGAATTGTCCAAGTGTGGCAGTAGTGGGTCTCAGTCACTTCATCAGTGCCACTGTGGTGCTTTTCCCCCTCCCATCTATCTAACGGGAGACCATTCCTCTACCGCTCATGTCCTAGCTGGAAAAACACGCTCGCTCACCGCGGAAGGGCTCCACACAATCACCGCACCACTCATCTTCTCCGCCCCTCCGTGCCGCACCCCGTTCCCTATATCTCCTCCTCGCTCTCTCTATATATCTTATATATCTCCACGCTGTTGCTCCTTTTCACTCTCTTTGTTGTCTGTCTTTGGTTCTGTCGCTGTGAGGTGATGATATTCCACCACGGCTGGGTGGAATATCATCATCATCACACCTTTCTGCACTTTTCTACCCCACTTCATGCTTTCTCTGGTCTCTGAAGTCTCCATTTTGTCTTTTCTCTCCGTCTGGTATAGCTTTGCTGTATCACTCGTCATCTCTCTATTACTTTTCGTTTACTGCACACCAAAAGTGCACAGAACACTAAAGTGTCTCCACACATTTTCTCCCACCTCCCCTGCTTCACTCACTTGCGCACACGCTCACACACGCACACGCGCACACACACACAGGCTCCCTTCAGCTAAATTGTATATTCTCTGTCCTGTCCTCTCTCTCTCTCTCTCTCTCTCTCTCTCTCTCTCTCTCTGTCCACTTCTCCATCTCTTTGTTGGCAGCTAGAGTAACTTATAAATGTCTCCACAGTTTTCTCTCCCAATCTCCTCCTTTAATAATTCCAGCCACCTACATTCTTGTTTTTGTTCTCTCTCTCCATATCCATATTACTTTTTGTTTTGGTCTCAGTCAAGAAATGCTAGCACAGAGTACACAAACATCATGCACAATATATCCAGCCTCTGTTATGGCCAGAGAAAAAGATGAGAGGAATGTAATTTCTTGTGATCACCGTGCTCTGACTTATGGTGCATTACAAGCTTAAATCAACATTGTAGAATAAGAGGTTGCACACACAAGAATATACTTTCAAAAGATGTATTCTCTACATCACAGGACAGACGTTTCGGCTATGCCGCCTTCACAAACTGTAACTGTAACCCATGATAGTTACTGTATTTGGAAAATGAAATTGAAAGTAGCTCACTATAAAAGCACTCAATAGTCAAGTCCTCAGTTGCTTTTAAGGACCCTATAGCATCCCTATTCTGGACATTGTCATAATAGGCAAACAAACATTAAAAAGTAGCAGATCTAGAAGCTTGCAACGCATGCCTTTGTGACGTGTTTTGAGCTTGTAGATCAGGTATGTTCGGCAAAGAGATTTACCATAGACGGAAACAAGGACCCCTGGGGCAGGGGCATGCTGGTCAACAAAACATAATACACATTATACAAACTGTAGATTAGATTAGATTCAATGTATTGTCACTGCACAGCGTATGCAAATTATACTTTGACAATGAAATGAAGGGTGGCGTCTAGCCAGAAGTGCAATACAGTAATGCAGTAATGAGAGAATAAATACAGAAATATGTACAGTATGTGCAGTAATGTATACGGAATAATAAATGTTTGCAGAACCAAGTAAATATAAATAAGTATATGAGAAGAACAATCTGTACAGTGCAAGCAATGTATGATGAAGATAATATATAGTATAGTATAGTATATACATGCTAATAAATATAAGCATGAGTTCAGATGGGTAGAGGGACAGAGGGACGGAAGGGGTGTCAAAGTTCAGTGTCATTGGGGAGTGGCAGAGTTCAGCAGGGAGACTACAGCAACAGGAAAGAAGCTGTTCCTAAGTCCTAGAAACTAAAAATAGTCAGCTGCTTGGTGGCTTGGTAAAGCATCCATGTCATTTTAGATTTTAGCATTGGCTGTTCAAAAATAGCATATCTAAACTAGCTCACATCATGTCACATTGTGCCATGCTGCTAGCTTAATTGAACTTCTGCTATTTTTGAAAATGTTTGAATTTTTTTGAAAATGTTGAATCATTTTGAATAAAGTTTGAGAACTGCTGATTTAGAAGGCATTTGTAGAATTGGCCACAGGTCTTAAATTAATGGGTTTAGTGACACATTTCCGAAGGCCACAAAATCTGTCTTCATCAACATAAATGGTAGTAGTGACTGTCTAGTTCTAGTAAGTAGGCCACGGCACTCGTGTCAGTGGCTTGTCTTTCCATTTATGAAAATAACTTTTTAATAAAGCTACAAAGTCATTATGCTGCAGCATGGTCTTTGCTAATCATTTGATGTATCATTATCGGAGATGGTTCCTTTTTTTTAGCTCATTAGCAACGCTGTACTATCAATTAGGGCCACAAGATTAAACATACTGAAACAGTGGCACTTATAGCCAAAGAAAGACGGTTGTATTAAAACTAAAAAAGAAAAGAAAAGTTCAGTAAACCAGGGACTTAACAAGTTCCCTCTCCACTGCCCACACCAGTAGGCTACAACCAAACAACCGCTGACGGGCTCGGCTGTGTTTTCAGCTTGATCGGATAATTGATCAGGCTGAAATTACCAATGGATTTCTGCAGAGGCTGCACATGAAAAGCCTTTGTGCCTCGGGGTCATATATTGGGAATCATAGAGGTATGTAATACAATGAAACGCTCCCAAAGCACAGTGTTAATAATACACTCACTTCACTCCGTTAAACCATTGATTTCCATTCACACTCAAAAGCACTGCACAAGGCTTTCAGTGGTGATGTGTGTGTGTGTGTGTGTGTGTGTGTGTGTGTGTGTGTGTGTGTGTGTGTGTGTGTGTGTGTGTGTGTGTGTGTGTGTGTGTGTGTGTGTGTGTGTGTGTGTGTGTGTGTGTGTGTGTGTGTGTGTGTGTGTGTGTGTGTGTGTGTGTGTGTGTGTGGAATACATGAGTTATTATGGACAGAACAAGTTCAATGTTTTTCTTTTTAATTACAAAGTGAATGCTCAGATCATTTGGAAGATGGAAATGCTACTATAGAGAGAGAGAGAGAGAGAGAGAGAGAGAGAGAGACACAGAGAGAGAGGTTGTGTGTCTAGTAAGTGTGAATGTGTGTCCCTTTGTTTGCATTTGTACGTTGTGAGTGTGTTTTGGAAATGGAATGCCTATGCTGTTTACACTCTTATTTAATCCAGCCAAGTTTTGCTGAGCTCTGCTTTAGCGATGCCCTGGTTAACACACACACACACACACACACACACACACACACACGCACACGCACACACAACCACAGCTTGTCCACGTTTGCACGCTTGGACGATTGTATGTGCATGTGTACTCTTCTAACCTTAATTTATCTGGGTAATGGTTTTGCTTAGCACACACATGCTCACACCCACCTGGGTATTGTGTGTGTGTGTGTGTGTGTGTGTGTGTGTGTGTGTGTGTGTGTGTGTGTGTGTGTGTGTGTGTGTGTGTGTGTGTGTGTGTGTGTGTGTGTGTGTGTGTGTGTGTGTGTGTGTGTGTGTGTGTGTGTGTGTGTGTGTGTGTGTGTGTGTGTGTGTGTGTGTGTGTGTGTGTGTGTGTGTGTGTGTAAATGAGTATAAATACTCCTGGTAAATTATTACTTCACTACAAGTGAATGTTGCTCATTATTTGAACTTGAGTTAAAGTATGCCTACTATACTGGCTTTGGAAAATACTAGTGAAACTGCAGATCTACAAGCTAATGGTGTGTCACATGATGACACGTTGTGAGCTTTTAGATCTGCTATTTTAACTATATTTGAAATATGGCTTAAGTGGCTAATTCATAATTTATGATTTTTTTCCTTTCCTAGAAATGTCATAGAGTTAAAAAATACAATATTTGTCTTTAAAATGTGAAGGTAGTGAAAGTATACACTCAAATATAGCTGCAAGCAGCGATAAGACCAATGAACAAGCGCTTTTAGGCTGCTCAACAGTTCCACTTTAGGTCACCCAGCAGTATTGTGGCTGTTCGTTCCCTGAGCTTACTGGTCAAAGTGACAGATGTGTTCCCCATGAGTCAAGGTGGAAACAAGTGCCATGGTTTTTGGCTAAATGAGGCATGAGTTATGCCTGTTCAAAGGTTTAACTTTCAAACGATTGCTATTGCTATATTTTTGTCCGTATAGGTCTAAAGTTCACGTGTAGAAATTGTTGATCAAAGAGAAGATAGATTTTAATTGTTTTTCATATAATTCAAAATGGCGGGTGATCTAAAGGTCAGAGGTCAAAGTTTTATTGCCGGCGGTCAAACGGTTCATGAGCTATGCCTGTTCAAAGTTTGCATTTTACAATTGAGTGCTATAGTGCCACCCTTTGGCCAATGGTCATGGGCTTCGCGTCCTCACCGTTTAGCATGGCCCTCTACCATCATTGCCAAGTTTCGTGAAAACTGACTGCACGGTTCAGCCAGAACTGCTATTTTTGGCGGAAGGAGGAGAAGAATGATCACATAGTGATATTTGTCAGGCGAAAGAAACGCTGTCTCCGTTGTGCCCCCCCCCCCCCCCCCCCCCCCCCCATATTAGTATGATTATTATTTTAGTAACGTGTATGTTTGTGTGTCACAACCTCGCGCTTCGTGTGAGCATGCTCCTCTGCTGATATTTGCCTCTCCCCTTCCCATTGGCCAGA
>NC_137862.1:17334435-17436935 GCF_963924005.1 Protomyctophum bolini | reverse complement strand
GTTGTGCGTTTTCAAATTAAATCAAATTCTATAATGTTTAGTTAGTTGTTTAGTCAATCTAAACAGGCACTATCTAATCCTCTAGCAATATTTCCCTATACTTTCCAATGCAATTATCTGGTTGTGTGTGGTCAATTTTAATAGCTGCAGATGTGTCGATTACATCACTGTGTCCTAAACTACAGAATTGGCCAAGGGTTTCTTATAGGATCGACTACTACTGTATGCCGATACAGATGTGTAATTATCTGTATCTGTGTGGAACAAGCCTTGCAACGGCAAGGCTTATTTTCACCCATAATAGGCCTGAGCTGAGGCCAATTCTATAAATGTTTTTTTATGTTGCTAAATCAGGGGTGCTCAAAACTTTTCAGGTCAGAAGTCTTTCGAGAATATTTTACGATTCTTTAATAATGCATAGGACTTATTGTGAAATTAGCAAATGTACATTGACAAATACCTCAATAAGCCTCAATGTTTTACGTTCTTTGTTGTTAAGCACTTTGTGACCTTGTCTTAAAGGTGCTATATAAATAAAGCTTTATTATTATTATTATTATTAATTAATTATTATTATTAATTATTATTATTAATACATGTGATATTCATCATGGGAATTTAAGAGACATATAAATTACTAAAAAAGAGTCTAATAACACGCAGCGTGACTTCCCTGTGCCATCTTTAGATATTGATACTTAGTTATCAGGTGTGCACATCAGGTGTTTAGCATCACATTCTGATCCATGTGTTCTCACTGGCAGCGACAACAAGTAACACATCAGTGAACACGAGTCGATCATTTACAATGGTAGCTGGGAGCAGCAAGTGTTAAGTGTCGACTACCATTTTTCACTGACAAACTAAATAAATAATAAGCTATGCTGACTAAAACTAAATCTAAATTTATATTTTTGGACTAAAATGTTGTAAAAGTAGATGTATGTTCCGGTGTTGATCGGGTGTAGATTGATACTTTTCAGCATGCAAACAAGTTACAATTATCTGCCATTATGATGATGCCTTCAAGGCCTTCCAAAATACATCAAAATACATATCCCAGGTTATGCGGGAAAGCCTATAGGCCTACTGTAGCAATAAACTACTTTGACAAAAATCAACTGTAGATTTAGTGGACTGAAATCATAAGAAAAAACTAAAACATTTCAGATGACTAAAATATTACTAAAACTAAATGATATTTTAATCAAAATACTATAACTCATACTATAAACTAAATCATAAACATTAACACTACACTGCAACAGAGAGGCCAGAAGCCTGCATGCCTGGCGACGTGGTGACCAGAACCAAGTCAAGCAATGACCCATCTAGTCAGGGAATATTATCAGAATAATGTCAAATCTGGGAATACATTTCTTACGTGTTTGTAAAGATGTCTAATAACATATCCCACATTGGTTTCTATTCAAACGGCCATAGCCGTCATCACAAATGGGATGAGGTCAGCACATTTTAGCACATTGGGCAAGTGGCTATGGCCGAATTTAGCCCAAGGAGTGTTTTTTGTGCAAAACTATAATGCTTGGAATGGGTTCAGAATCATGAAAACCCCCTAGTTTGAACATTTTGCCATATATTGGTTGTTGATGGTATACCCCAACTTTCAGCAGCTGTCAAAAATTCCCCTAGGGTGGTTGAATAGAAACCAATGTGGGATATGTTAGTAGACACCTTTACAAACATTGGTGAAGAAAATTCTTGGTATGAAATGTATTGCCAGATTTTATTAATATCAGAGTGTAGATTTGTTTGCCTATTAACCGTATCACTGCCACCTGGTGGATGCAAGAGCCAATTCTAGACTGCCGAGCCGGATCTACTTCGTTAGTGTGATGTACGTCCGCTTTGGGCGTCCATCTTAGATGCATCTTAGATGGGGCGCCTTTGGCCTCGGACCCCATCCCAAAAATGATCTGTGTGGATCGCCAGATGCGAAGATTTGAGTTAGAAATGTTCACTTAAAAAATAAATAATATATGTTCAAAGATTTGCACATATTTTCATGATTTTGAAAAGTGGTTAATTGTAAAAGGCAAAAAGAAAAACAATAATCAAACAAATTAATTGCGAGTACCAAGTTTCCCATGAAGTGGCTATACAGTTTGGGAATTTAATTACTCACATACAGTACTTTTAAGCAAACGATACTGTATATGAACCAATACATCTTTTGAAGCCTTTATTTCAAGTGTAATTCCCAGTATATGTATGTTTGCTGCCACCACAATCATTATAGCTACTGTATAGACAAGAAGCCCTTTGACACAGTCCTCTGTGCCATTACCAGTTTGTTGTATCCCATTTCGCCAGCCTTTTCAGTTGCACACAGTGATCCCCGCGAGGCGTCCCCCCACATTTACATGTTAATGTCTGCAATTTGTAAACATAAATTGAAAATGTCACAAAGCTCAATAGCTAAATGGAGATAAGTAAACACATTACTGAAACGTTGGGGCCACTTAAAGACGGACACCCGTTACGTGCTAAAACCGCACATTATTACACAGGACAGGGGGAGCACGAGGTGTAGGAGGAAGACACGTTATTACACAGGGGGAGCACGAGGTGTAGGAGGAAGACAAAGAAGAGAAAGTGGGAGGCGGGGTGTTGGGGGGGGGGCACTTTAATTCGCTTAGCACGTACTCGCCAAGGGGGTGAGACGATTAGGTTTGTGATGAGAGCCGGTGGTGTGACGGAGGGGGCATGGGAGGGTGTCAGGATGAGCGAGGGGCGAGGGAGACGAGAAAGAGAGAGGCATTATCTCATGGCGCGCTCCCAGGCCGCCCCGTGTCCACCACCCCCCACCCCCACATACACGGCATGCATGCTCACATAACACGGACAGAAATGAGGGCACACATGGGCATGTTAATGTGTGCGCATGCACGCATGCACGCACGCACCCACGCGCAAACACACACGCACACGCACACACACACGCACGCGCACTCAATTTCCGTGCACCCGAGTACGGTAGACAGAAGAGGAGTCGATGCGGTGGGCACCCCGTTCCCCTTAAATGCACACACATTCATCACTCAGTCATGGGCCTGACAGCGCCCCCTGGCCTGCAGGCCACACACACACACATGCGCACCTAGGCACACACGCACAAAGTAATGCACACACAAATACACAGACAATATCGTGCACATAAACACACGTGCGTACACACACAGACGCTTTGTTTCACACATACACAAGGGAGAAAGATCGAGAGCAAGTGGAGCGATATCAACAACACCATCAAACAATAAAACTCCCCATGGGCCATAGGCCCACACACACACACACACGCACACACACACACACACACACACACACACACACACACACACACACAGAGAGAGAGATGACTGCACACACACGACTGCACACAATACCTAGAGAATTTGCTCAATACGCCGCATATACTTCTGTCCTTCATCTTACTGACAGTAGGCTTTTGCTAATAACAGCGGCACACAGGCCTATGAGTAATGACCGTCCTCGCTTGAGATATGGCAGCATTTCTGCTATGACTTGTTCTGTGTCACTTGTCTGCCGACGGAGAAAAATGGAAACCACAAACAGGTCTTGGGTCTCCTGCACACACACCGCTGGAACTAATTTCACTCGCACTGCAGCAGTGGTCAAAGCAGCACGGCATGCGTGGGGAACTTTTGCTTTTGAAAACACATTGGGTAGCCCACTGCCCTTGTCTACAGTACTATCCTACAGTATCTAAATAAACACATTGGGTAGCCCACTCCCCTTGTCTACAGTACTATCCTACAGTATCTAAATAAACACATTGGGTAGCCCACTCCCCTTGTCTACAGTACTATCCTACAGTATCTAAATAAACACATTGGGTAGCCCACTCCCCTTGTCTACAGTACTATCCTACAGTATCTAAATAAACACATTGGGTAGCCCACTCCCCTTGTCTACAGTACTATCCTACAGTATCTAAATAAACACATTGGGTAGCCCACTGCCCTTGTCTACAGTACTATCCTACAGTATCTAAATAAACACATTGGGTAGCCCACTGCCCTTGTCTACAGTACTATCCTACAGTATCTAAATAAACACATTGGGCAGCCCACTGCCCTTGTCTACAGTACTATCCTACAGTATCTAAATAAACACATTGGGTAGCCCACTCCCCTTGTCTACAGTACTATCCTACAGTATCTAAATAAACACATTGGGTAGCCCACTCCCCTTGTCTACAGTACTATCCTACAGTATCTAAATAAACACATTGGGTAGCCCACTCCCCTTGTCTACAGTACTATCCTACAGTATCTAAATAAACACATTGGGTAGCCCACTCCCCTTGTCTACAGTACTATCCTACAGTATCTAAATAAACACATTGGGTAGCCCACTTCCCTTGTCTACAGTACTATCCTACAGTATCTAAATAAACACATTGGGCAGCCCACTCCCCTTGTCTACAGTACTATCCTACAGTATCTAAATAAACACATTGGGTAGCCCACTGCCCTTGTCTACAGTACTATCCTACAGTATCTAAATAAACACATTGGGTAGCCCACTTCCCTTGTCTACAGTACTATCCTACAGTATCTAAATAAACACATTGGGCAGCCCACTCCCCTTGTCTACAGTACTATCCTACAGTATCTAAATAAACACATTGGGTAGCCCACTCCCCTTGTCTACAGTACTATCCTACAGTATCTAAATAAACACATTGGGTAGCCCACTCCCCTTGTCTACAGTACTATCCTACAGTATCTAAATAAACACATTGGGTAGCCCACTCCCCTTGTCTACAGTACTATCCTACAGTATCTAAATAAACACATTGGGTAGCCCACTCCCCTTGTCTACAGTACTATCCTACAGTATCTAAATAAACACATTGGGTAGCCCACTCCCCTTGTCTACAGTACTATCCTACAGTATCTAAATAAACACATTGGGCAGCCCACTCCCCTTGTCTACAGTACTATCCTATCTAAATAAACACATTGGGTAGCCCACTGCCCTTGTCTACAGTACTATCCTACAGTATCTAAATAAACACATTGGGCAGCCCACTCCCCTTGTCTACAGTACTATCCTATCTAAATAAACACATTGGGTAGCCCACTGCCCTTGTCTACAGTACTATCCTACAGTATCTAAATAAACACATTGGGCAGCCCACTCCCCTTGTCTACAGTACTATCCTATCTAAATAAACACATTGGGTAGCCCACTGCCCTTGTCTACAGTACTATCCTATCTAAATAAACACATTGGGTAGCCCACTGCCCTTGTCTACAGTACTATCCTACAGTATCTAAATAAACACATTGGGTAGCCCACTGCCCTTGTCTACAGTACTATCCTACAGTATCTAAATAAACACATTGGGCAGCCCACTCCCCTTGTCTACAGTACTATCCTACAGTATCTAAATAAACACATTGGGTAGCCCACTGCCCTTGTCTACAGTACTATCCTACAGTATCTAAATAAACACATTGGGTAGCCCACTTCCCTTGTCTACAGTACTATCCTACAGTATCTAAATAAACACATTGGGCAGCCCACTCCCCTTGTCTACAGTACTATCCTACAGTATCTAAATAAACACATTGGGTAGCCCACTGCCCTTGTCTACAGTACTATCCTACAGTATCTAAATAAACACATTGGGTAGCCCACTTCCCTTGTCTACAGTACTATCCTACAGTATCTAAATAAACACATTGGGCAGCCCACTCCCCTTGTCTACAGTACTATCCTACAGTATCTAAATAAACACATTGGGTAGCCCACTGCCCTTGTCTACAGTACTATCCTATCTAAATAAACACATTGGGCAGCCCACTCCCCTTGTCTACAGTACTATCCTATCTAAATAAACACATTGGGCAGCCCACTTCCCTTGTCTACAGTACTATCCTATCTAAATAAACACATTGGGTAGCCCACTCCCCTTGTCTACAGTACTATCCTACAGTATCTAAATAAACACATTGGGTAGCCCACTGCCCTTGTCTACAGTACTATCCTATCTAAATAAACACATTGGGCAGCCCACTCCCCTTGTCTACAGTACTATCCTATCTAAATAAACACATTGGGCAGCCCACTGCCCTTGTCTACAGTACTATCCTACAGTATCTAAATAAACACATTGGGTAGCCCACTTCCCTTGTCTACAGTACTATCCTACAGTATCTAAATAAACACATTGGGTAGCCCACTCCCCTTGTCTACAGTACTATCCTACAGTATCTAAATAAACACATTGGGCAGCCCACTCCCCTTGTCTACAGTACTATCCTACAGTATCTAAATAAACACATTGGGCAGCCCACTCCCCTTGTCTACAGTACTATCCTACAGTATCTAAATAAACACATTGGGTAGCCCACTGCCCTTGTCTACAGTACTATCCTACAGTATCTAAATAAACACATTGGGCAGCCCACTTCCCTTGTCTACAGTACTATCCTATCTAAATAAACACATTGGGTAGCCCACTCCCCTTGTCTACAGTACTATCCTACAGTATCTAAATAAACACATTGGGTAGCCCACTGCCCTTGTCTACAGTACTATCCTACAGTATCTAAATAAACACATTGGGTAGCCCACTCCCCTTGTCTACAGTACTATCCTATCTAAATAAACACATTGGGCAGCCCACTCCCCTTGTCTACAGTACTATCCTATCTAAATAAACACATTGGGCAGCCCACTTCCCTTGTCTACAGTACTATCCTACAGTATCTAAATAAACACATTGAGTAGCCCACTCCCCTTGTCTACAGTACTATCCTATCTAAATAAACACATTGGGCAGCCCACTCCCCTTGTCTACAGTACTATCCTATCTAAATAAACACATTGGGCAGCCCACTTCCCTTGTCTACAGTACAATCCTATATAAATAAGAGGGAGCTCCACTGATCTCGTACCCCCCAAATTCGGTACAAACATGGGTATTAATTATTAATGCATTCTACTATTCTGCCACCAAAATATGGAAAGGCCTACCACCATGCAGCCATCAAACGGTGTGACCTGGCTGCAATTTACAACAGGAGGTAGTCTTGCTTGCCACCAGATAGTACTCCCCCCCCACTGCATTTTTTAATTCACCTTCATTTAAATTGCAGTGAATTGAGAGAGAGATAGTTGTTTAGAGTTAACACTAGCGAAAGTGGGAATGTTAAAAGTTTAAACACAAAGTACCAAAACAATTAATTCATTAGTAAACAATTCCTGAAATGGTATTCACATACTCACCTTTTTATCATTATCTAGCTGACCATTTAATTGCACATAATAATTTGATCACTTTGGAAATGAACTATAACATCTGTGAGTTTGACATACGACACTGATGAAGACAGCATGTTAGCATAACGATGAAGACATTGATGAAGAATTTTCACTGTTGCAAATTGGTAAACTGGCGAAATACACTGTATAGGCAGGGCAGTATGATATCAATGGGCTAGTTGAGCCTTCCATCCATCCATCCATCTTCAACCGATTAAATAGTGAAAGAAAACACTGTGAAGAAATCGTTTCATGAACCTACTGTAGTATCGTGAAAGAAAATCGTGAAAGAAAGAAAATCGTGAAAGAAAATTGTGAAAAAGAAAATTGTGAAAGAAAGAAAATCGTGAATGAAAACACTGTGAAGAAATCGTTTCATGAACCTAGTATCGTGAAAGAAAATCGTGAAAGAAAGAAAATCGTGAAAGAAAACACTGTGAAGAAATTGTTTCATGAACCTAGTATCGTGAAAGAAAATCGTGAAAGAAAGAAAAACAGAAAACACTGTGAAGAAATCGTTTCATGAACCTAGTATCGTGAAAGAAAACACTGTAAAGAAATCGTTTCATGAACCTATCGTGAAAGAAAATCGTGAAAGAAAGAAAATTGTGAAAGAAAGAAAAACAGAAAACACTGAAGAAATCGTTTCATGAACCTAGTATCGTGAAAGAAAATCGTGAAAGATATATCGTATAAATTAAAACTTTCGCCATGTAAGCTAGCAATGTAAAGTAAACTTTTTTAGTGGATTGTTTCCGGGTCGTGGGTTTCAGAGTAAAAGCGACCAGACATGGCCGCTTTTACTCTGGCACCCCAGAGCTCCTATTTTGAAGAACTTCCGGCACCGATTGTGTTAAGGTGAACAGGCCGGGAGGAAGAGAAAGAAGGAGGAGGATGACATGAAGGAGTAAATAAATACAGATGTTTAATGGCTGTGTCTATAAAGCTAACAAAGAAACTACAGGGGAGCTGCAGTAATCCTATACCTGTTGTACAACCAGCCATGGTTAGACACTAGACAGCCATGCCTGAGCCCTGCTATCTATTTGGTTACACCGGCTTTGTACATCTAAAAGCTAGGTTAGTCATAGCCTCGATACCCATGCTTTCATTTCGTCTGCGCGAAAAATGAAAGCCTGGAGGGACGCATTGGCTGCCTTGGTCTAGAAGTGGGAGTCAACGCTTCCGGGTGGGTGTCGCTCCAAATTATGTGACGTAGTGCTTCACTAGGTGGGAGAGGAGTGGCCAGGGCTGACGGACAGATCGGTGAGATCCAATCAGGGCGTGCGCAAATCTCAGCCGCGACCCACCCCTATAGACCAGAAACTTAACACGTTAGCTCAGGCTAGGTTAGTCATATAACACTCAAATCTTTTGCATTATATGGACAGCCAGGCAATTACCATAACCTTGTCAGGCTGCTGAGTAAATGAATGGCAGCCACTCTAATAGTTAAGATAAAATTATATGTGCCAATGCACTAGCAAAATACAACAACGATCACTGTACAAGCCTACTGGGGATAGGAGTCAAACAGAAGACCCTGCATCACTGCCTGAGTTTAGTCAAGTTTGTTTGTATGAAATTGTCCCTTGAGTTTGTAATTGCACATTTCATTCATTTTACCCAATCAGTCATGGTTGATTAAGGACAGATTTGTTTTTGTTTTTTGCAGCAACAGCCTGGGGGGAGGGATAGTTTAATGTATGCACACATTCACACAGCTTTCTGTTACAGTACAGCACACTTTCACTTCTAATAAAACAAATACTAAGTTATACTACATATCATATATTACTTTGGCTACCCATCCTCCCCGAAAAAAGTGATGTAAATTACAATTGGTTTATCCAGGTCCTTTTTTAACTGAATCCAATGTATTGTTATTGTGCAGCAAAGAGAGTGTGCTCACTGGGGTGAGCGAAGTGGAACACGTTAATCCTGTACGACGTACGTACATCACTTCATTGGCATCCGATTCAATACAGAATGGATTTCAAAGTACTATAGCTTACTGTTTACAAAGCTCTTCATGGTTGAGCTCCTGAATACATCTCTGACCTGTTTACTGCCTTTAAACCAATCAGAACCTCTCCGAATATTGGTTCCCTAACCTAATCCTAATCTGGTCAAGGTGCATTTAGAATGTAATCTAAATCTAGTCAAGGTACATTTAGATAACATTTTAAACAAATGACTGCATCAATGTGGCACTGTTGAGGTGTTTTGCAAGACCAGGTTTGTTTTGATAGCGACCTTCAGCTCTTCTGCATTGTTGGGCCTGGCGTCTCTCACTTTCCTCTTAATACAACATAGTTTCTCTATGGGGTTCATGTCAGGGGAGTTGGCTGGCTAATAAAGCACAGTAATACCATGATCAGTACAACATGTACTAGTACTGCTGGAAAAGTCTCTATCTCAAATCTCAATAGGCCTACAGCTTGCCAGTAGACTAGACCAGGGGTTCCCAAACTTTTTTGGACCAGGTACCCCTTTTGGGGTAGATATTTTTCCAGGTACCCTCTCATCCTCGCAACACGGATAACAATATATTTACAACCACAAGCAGTGTTTCCTGCAGGAAAAAGCTTTGGCATGGTGCTGGGCACAGGCCGCAATTTTGATTAATTAATTAATTAATTTGATTCATTAATTAATAAGATTAATACATTAAGATTAATTTGTATTATTGCTCTTGTATTGCTATTGGAGACACTGGGGGGACACTGGGGGACATTGGGCAGGCACTGAGGAGGCACTGGGGAGACACTGGGGAGGCACTCAGGGGCACACTGGGGAGACACTGAGGAGGCACACTGGGGAGGCAGTGGGAAGGCACTCGGGAGGCACACTGGGGAGGCATTGGGGAGGCACTCAGGGGGACACTGGGGAGGCACTCAGTATGTAGACGTCTAAATGTAGACGTCTAAATGTAGACGTTTAAATGTAGACACACACTAAATGTGTACGTCTAAATGTAGACGTCTAAATGTGGACGTCTAAATGTAGACGTTTAAATGTAGACACACACACTAAATGTGTATGTCTAAATGTAGACGTCTAAATGTAGACGTCTAAATGTAGACGTCTAAATGTGTACGTTTAAATGTATACGTCTAAATGTAGACGTCTAAATGTTGACGTCTAAATGTAGACGTCTAAATGTAGACGTCTAAATGTAGACGTCTAAATGTGTACGTCTTCTCTTATGGGGGTCCCTGGCATATCTTTTCAAATGGGGGTCCACGGGCTAAGTAGTGTCAATTTGGGGGTCCTTGACATGAAAAAGTTTGGGAACCACTGCTTTAAACACTTTAGCACTTTATGAACATGAACAAAATAGATGGGTCCCCCCTGGAACTCCCTCAGGTACCCCTGGGGGTCCCCGGACCCCACTTTGGGAACCACTGGACTAGACGGAAGCATGATGTGCTCTATGATCTCCTGGTAGATGGCTATGTTGACTCTGGACCTAATAAATCACAGTGGACCAACCCCAGCAGATCACATGGCACACCTAAAACATTTTATGGACTGTGGAAAGAACTTCAAGCAACCTGGATTCTGTGCCTTGCCGCTCTTCCTCCAGACTCCAAATTAAATGCAAAATGTACTTTCAACTGACTAGAGGCAGTAATTTGTGTAAAAGGAGTCCTGACCTAAAAGGATTTAGTGCGTGAATGAACATATTTTCAGAAGGTATTTCTGTATTATACATACTTTTTTTGATTGGTCTTATGTAATATTCAAAAAGATAAAAAGAAAGTTTCAACATTTCTTTTATGAGCCAGAGTAAAACAAACCAGGTTTGAAATATTTCACTTTATGTGTAATTAATCTATCTCAAAGTTTCACTTTTTAAATTACAACATGGAAAGAAAATGAACTCTTCCACAATATTAAATGTTTTGGGGGATATACCCGTATTCTACTTTTTTGTAGTTCTTTTTAGCCTAGTGAGAGAACACAAGGCTCCAATGATGGTCAGTTCCAACCATTTTGGTCCGGTTGGGTGTAGATAGCAGGGCATTTAGACTCTTTGTCAATCTTGTTATACTGTAGCTATTATTATTTTAGCACTTTCAGTTTACTTTGTATGAAATGTGCTATATATAAATAGCATTGACTTAATTTAGTCCGACAAAGCATGCAATCTTCAAAGCGTTGTTTGGTCACAGTGATGGTCTGTTTTAAAGGATATTTCTATATAGGATTTCTATATTTCTATCAAGGCACTGCGGAGATGTGTACTGGTCCAGTTGTGTGTGTGCGCGCTGGGATTGGCTCCAGTTACACTTGGCAGGCCTGGCATGTTTATAATACAGTGCAGCTCAGTGGTGTTGTGGACGGGGAATGTGGGGTTCAATCCTCGGTCGAGTCGTACCAAAGACCATAAAAACGCCTCCTTGCTTGGCACTCGGCATCGAGCGCTGGAATGGCGTCCCTGCGACATACTATAGCGTCATGTCCAGGGGGTGTACTCGTGCATCAAGCTGCCTCGCACTATAAGGAAACAGGACGCTTCTGACCTATCAACCACATGGCTCTGAAATCATTGGTTCCCAAGGCTGCTTACTGAAGTGCAATGGAGTAAACAGATGGAACCATAAATAAATGTGTCACAATCAAAAAATGTCAGTGCCTTTTTAAAGTAGGCCTTCGAGCACCTCAACATTTCACTCAAGTACATGGAATGAAACCACAATAATAGAATAAACCGCAGGCTCGGGATGCATTAGAACCACGCTAAATATCACCTCACACAAGCATTACAGTAAATATTGCACCATTACTCGTCACGCAGCCAGATGAATTTGCAAACATCCATATATTAGCCTGCACCTGCGAGGGGGAGCGCGTCTGTCTGTGTGTGTGTGTGTGTGTGTCTCCGTGTGTGCTTGATGTGATGCGAGCGCCTGTGTGTGTGTGTGTGACTGTGTGTGTGTGTGTGTGTGTGTGTGCGTGTGTGCGTGCGTGCGTGTGTGTGTGTGAATCGCAGTATTAATGGATGTTCCAGTACATTTGGTCTGACGCCAGCAGGGCCCGATTGCCTAGCATTGCCTGTAGGACGTTAATTGATGGCCAGGTTACTCTTTCTAATAAGTGTCATAAATAACAGTTTAGCGGCGTGACATGGCGGGGGGAATCTCAAACACATTAACCACTACTTTGACATCTTAATGGGGATTCAACCGAGATGCGATCATGCAGAATCTGTCACGAAAAAAAGGAGGGGGAAAAAAAATCCATTAACTCAGGGGGGCAAACCCTCGGTAAAGTAGCAATGATAGTGATTATGATGAGGATGAGGATGATGATGATGATGACGACATTGGTGACGTGCAGAGACGGACAGATTGGCTTTAGTGGCCCTCATGTGTCACGCACAGGACTTAATGAACACCCCTGTTGACACCCTCAGCTCATCTTCTCTCACACATGCTCCTTCAGCAACACATCTGTTGAAGATCTGTCAAACCACTGTTGGACAGCACACACACATTCTCTGTCTCTCTCTCTCACACACAGACACACGCACATGCACATGCACACGCACACGCACACGCACATGCAGCTGCCAAATTCCCTGATTGGTGGAGCCACTCAAAGCCAGGGGGCTGTGCAATTGGCAGCACCATTGATTTTTATCCCTGCGTTATTGTTGACGATGCGCTGTACTGTGCATACCAATGGCAGCCTCTCACGGGCAGAAACGCGGGAGGGTCAAATTAGCTCCCAAATTGCCGTGGTGCTGTTTGGTGGGGAATGGGAATTTGGGAACGAGGGAAGCTATGCAGTGCATTGCGTCGGCAGCTCGGCTCGGTGATTGGGTGCATGCACACATGGGCGCACCCGCATGTGAAACGCACACGATAATCACCACAGTACAGGGTGAAATCAAGAGTTAAATTAAAAAGGAGGACTTTTACTGTGCATTCGGTTATGCTGCCAGGAAGTTCATCAGTGGAATTGCAGGTGTAGCCAGCTGAGGACTTCCATGTGTAACCAAATCCTCAAATGAATTGGATGAAAACTTGTGGGATCTGGGTAAAGCTGGGCTAAAGTACAGGCCTGCCACGGTAGAGACTGGGGTTAGTTTCCTCCATGGTAACGTCAACTTGTCACAGGGCGCTTCAACAACCTCAATTTGGCTGTATTTGCAGATGGGAGTGAGTTTGTGTACTTTGTCGCTGCATTAAAGAACCACTTCACCAGTTTTCAACCTACCTTCATGTAATTGGTCCTCACTGATGTTCATGATAAAATGCCACAATCTTTTTTCTACTCGCTGTCTCGCTCTGTGCCTCATAGGAAGGCCGTGGGCAATTCAGAAACCCGTCCACCAGTGACATCATCGATGGGGAATCCAAGCTAATAGAAATTTGAGGCTTTCTATTCCTGAAAAGTTGCAATGCGATAATGGAGGCCATCGTTCTCATGATAATAAAAATCTAAATATATAATATCTGATAATATATTTAAAAAAAAACTTGTTTAAAAATAATCTGCTTAATGATGATGTCACTGGTGGACGGGTTTCTGAACTGCCCACGGCCCTCCTATGAGACAGACTGAGTAGAATTTATTTTTGGTATTTTATCATGAACATTAGTGAGGACCAATTATATGAAGATAGGTTGAAAAGTGTTGAAGTGGTCCTTTAATAACTCCTATACAGGAACCCTGTGGTGGAAAGTATCAGAGTACATTCAAGTACTGTAGGCTACTTAAGTACAATTTTGAGTTATTGTACTTTTCTTGAGTAATACTTCTTCTACTTCCTTCCTTCTACTAATATTGTACTTTTACTCCACTACAATTATTTGAAAACTTGGTTACTAGTTACTTTGTAGATTTGGATCATTATTACAAAACATACTGTACATTAACCACTTCAGCCCTATATACATTTTGGCCATTTGAAAATTTGAAATGAGACATTCTGCATAATGACTACTTTTACTTTTTGTACTTTAAGTACATTTTGAGATAGCGTCTGGCAAACTCCATGTTTGTTTGAAGAGACGTGGTCGTCTAGAGAAGACTACAACATCCCCCCCATCGTTTCAGGGGAAAGACTATTTTTGCGCGTGCGTGTGTGTGTGTGTGTGCGTGCGTGTGTGTGTCTTTATAACGTGCCTGGTTTTTGGGTGTCTATAAAGTGAGTGGGCATGGTCATGTATCTTTGCCCGCACACACAGCCAGGTGTGTGTTCTGTAATGATGTACATCTGAAGGGCCCCTCACTGTGTCTCTGCTGTCACTAAATTGGAGTAGAGTGTCTAAAGAGCATTGTTCAGCAGTTTAACACAAGTGTCATCACGGATTCGCGTATAGCTCTCTGTGGGTGAGCTCTCTGTCATTTGGCTACATATTAAGTTGACAGGATCTTTTGTTGAGGGAAATCCCTCAAAGTTAATCAACTCTAAGACGTATCCCAATTAGGTTTTTTTTGTGCGACCATCAACATTTGAGCGTGGAGTGGGAGATTATCGCAGTGGCAGTCACTGTGCGTGTGCGTGTGAGTGGCGCACGTATACACGTAAGCGTGTATTGTGGGTGTATTATGTGCGTGCACATATGTCTACTTGGCCCTGTTGGCTGACAGTTCGGATCTCTGCAAATAGGTAATTAGCATGCATTATTCAAATGAAAGACTGAGGGAATGAGGGTGCAGACCTGTCCACCTGGCTGTCAGCGCCGGGACCCGTCTCGTTCAGCACCACTTGCTCCACACCGTGGCTTGTCTCTTATCAGTGTATTACCCTCCTCCCTAAGCTCAGGGATAAGACGCCCTGATCCCCATTATCAAGTGAGATATCGCCGCCGCCGGGCCTTGCACCTCCTTTCATCTTTTCATTCTAAATTAATGGTCTGTTTTTATACTTTTATTGTTCAAGTGTCGCACCAAGGTAGCAACAATAGCTGATCTACACACTCACAATGTGTCACCTCGTGACTTACTGTGAGCTTGTAAATCTTCTGATTTTATAAATATTTTCACCTAGAATGGCATGAACTGGGACACCAGGTTGAAACTCTTTGGGTTTGAAATACATTTTTAACCAATGAAAAATATTAATAAGAGCTTGTGACTGATAATAACTACATTAGGATCTACCAGATTGTCATTTCTTGAAAAGCAACGGTTTCGGACATGCAAGGCTCCCACCGGCAACAATATGATTAAACTTCTAGATCAGACACTACTTTCTTCGAACACATTGCTGGGATGCACAACTCACAATGTGTGGACTTAGCATTCCATCATCTTTCAGCCTCTGAATAAGACAGATATTCTAGTTTTAACTGGATTTAGGGAAAAAAGGAGAAAGGAAGCCGCATCCCTGATTTTACTCAATTGATGGAACGGAAGATTGCTGGAGTGCGAGATACAATAATAGTGCTGCCATGAAAGATGCACGTACGCATGCACCTGGGCGCATGCACACGTGCACACACACACACACACACACACACACACACACACACACACACACACACACACACACACACACACACACACACACACACACACACACGTCCTCCCTTGATATTGCCTCACTGGCAATTTTCACCACATTATAATGATCTCCAGGTGTTGCTGTCTCCCAAAAGCCATTGCGTTGGGATATGATCTTGAGCCTTGTCTTTTTAAAGCCACTTAAAGCCATTTAGCCTTATCTCCTGACACCCTCCCTCCCTCCATTCCCCTCAGAGCAGCCTCTGTTTACCTAATTGATCAATTAGCTGCTTGAGACCTCCCTCTCCACCATGCAGCCAGCATTTACACATGTCCCGGTCTCCTCAACCCAAATATTTACCCACTCACTTGCTTTTTACCGCCCCGGTACACCAACCCCCTTAAACCTTTGCCTTCTCCCTGGTGACTGATATGAGTATGAATGGCATTGTGATGTCTGGGCCTTGGTTTAACCACAGGATTTTTGTGTGTCTCTGAATGTCTTGATGAATTGAGGGCGTTGGGCCCTATTGTAAACAAGTGCAATGCTCTTATAGTGTTGTCCACTCACAGTTAACAGTTTTTGTATTGAGTTGTGCTTGAAATGTACTGTAATTCTGCAAACTGGTAATCAATCAATGCCCCTGAAACCTGTGACCTGCCCAATGGTGGACGCCAGAGATGTCATGGAGTCTTGGATGAACTTTGTTCATTGTCACGCTAATGACAGGCTCTGGTGCCACATATACCAAACCAATAATTCACTGCACTTACTGGTAGACATTGCCTCACCCAACTCTTTTGTCTCTGATGGTATAAACGGATTGTAACACCCAGTCCCATTCAGGTATGCGTATCGGCTCAGGGAGGACGCCCCTGTCATGCAGAGTCCAAGGCACTTTGAATAATAACATCATATCATCATAACTCCATAACTAAAATTAGAAACAACTTCAATATTTAATGTATTTTACTCAATAGGGACACTCAATAGGGACAACTTACTGTATGTCACAAGTTGGTGATGTAATTTGCCCATGTGTGGTCCAGCCCTACTGAATATATGGAATGCATTAATAAAAAAACAACTTAATACTTCCTATGCTTAATATGAGCATCAAAGCAATATTTTAAATACTTTTTTATTAGCACATGTATTCCATAATTCCATAGGGCTGGAACACACATGGGTAAATATTACATCCTTAACTTGCGACAGGAGTTGTCCCTATTGAGTGAAAGATTTCTACATTTATACAATAAATAAAATATTTAAGACGTTTTTTCATTTTTCATTTTAGAGGGAAATTATAATGTATTGAGGTATATTTGGCTTATTAGGCAGGGATCCTTTTAAATGCTATATAGGCTACTTTGTTGGCCAGGGGGCTATACTTTTTACCCCTGCACGTCAAATCTCTTTGCTGAAAATAGACTCACTCAGATCAGCTAACAGAGGGAAACTGTTGGAACCTTCCCTAAAAGATCTGGGACAACGCTCCACACGTCCCAGACTCTTCTCCCTTCTGGCTCCTAAACTGTAGAATGCACTCCCCATTGCAATTAGAACTGCAGACTCCCTCCAAATCTTCACTCGGCAGACTGCACCTTAGCCCCTAGCGATTGATTGGATGAATGAATGAATGAATGAATGAATGATTGATTGATTGAATTTGGCTTAGACTTGATGACCTTATGCAAAGTATATTTAGATAGCATGTTATTTAGATAAATGCCAGGTTCATTTGTTGACATGGCATCCTATAGTTGATATAATTATGTACTATTATTTTTTATTTTTTGTATATTATACTGTTTAGACTGATGATACGTTTTCTATGATCTGATTACTAATTGTGACATGTTGTGTTCTTGTAGATCGTCTATTTTCGACAAATGAACACCTATTTCCATCGAATGTTTATTATGACAAGCCCAGAATAGGGACCCTAGGAGTTCATTATGTGCTGAATAAACGGTTGTGTACCTGGAAACTCTGTTCAACACAAGGCAACTGTGAAGCCATTAAGCCAAGGGTCTGTATGTTATAGTCTGTAGTATAGAGACCACGAGGATAGTAAAATGTAAATTCCCATTGAAAGGAGGTGTCATTTACTGCCGCCGTTCTCCTTTGTTGCGACCGAAGGTCTCAGTTAACTATGTAATCGCGCATTTCCCGTCAGTGTGTTGGTCGGGCACCATCAGTGTGTTGGTCGCTGGCCTCGTGACATCATGTGACATCATCAGGGATGGAGATGTGGAGGCCCTGATGTCATAGTAAATGCGACCTGCTGTCACAGTTAAGCCCATATATGGAGATCCATGATGTCATCAGTGTTGGACAGCAACTCTACATCTGACCTCAAACCTCATACCCTAGATCTCCATATATGGATATATGTCAGACTCAGAACCTGTTCTGACATTCCATATATGTTGATCCTCCCCCATCCATCCTTTCTCTTCAATGTCTCCCTTTTGACTTATACCTGTCCATTTAAATGTCAAACTCTAGACTCTAGCCTGCCCCAAAGTTATTAGTGCAGCTGTGCCCAGCAGCCGGCGAAAACTAGAGTTCTCAACAGTCCCGAAAATTAAGGCCCGGACCTACCTGGGCCCTCATCAAACCCTGTACACTCAAGAGAATGTCCCACTCCCCGTTCCCACCCTATATACTTTATGGAGCTCACCTGTTCTGACATTCCATTATGTTGATCTGACCTCATCCAACTCTGTACACTCAAGACATGCTCCTTATATGGCCAGTACATAATTCATTCCATGTTGATCTGACCCCCCATGCCAAAGCGCCAGCGCTCCCCCAGCAGTCTGCCGTCAACGAGGCGGATGCTTCCTGCCCTCCGGTGTCTTACTGGTATATCTGTTGATGACATGTATTATTGTGTCATTTTTTTATGAATTGAATACATAGGACCACAATTGAAACAAGTCCCCACGAAAAAAGAAAGACATCTGTTTTCATTTTGATAAAACTTAAATTAACTGAAAAATCACACCTGTGTGAACTGAGCGGTCAACTACATTTATCGTTACTGTACTGTACTCTGTACTGTATTGTACTGTACTTTGATTATATTTGAAAAAAATCTTTGAGAAATGACAGTTACCATGTGGTGGTCCCCTGTTCTGGCGAGCCTTCCCGCATCTGAAACGGTCGAGAAATGACAGAGTTACCGTGTTGTACCAGTCCGTGCTCGGACAGACACATGCAGGGACACGCCTACATAGGGACACACATAGCTGCGTAATGAAGTGGAGGAACCGCTCAAAAATCACACCCGTGAGGGACGCTCTTATCATCGTCTTATTTACAAGACCACAAGCACCACATTACAAGTCTCCTATACAGGGTTCAGTGCTGCTGCAATAGAGCCAGGTACAAACCTGGAAGCCATACTTATCGCACTGTAACTACAAACCAGTTACAGATACGGACCAGACGATATAGCCGCTGTGTGCCAGTGAGTCAAAGTGCATCAATGTGTTCTTTCTTGAGACAAGGTCGTCTTGGCTGACTACATTTTCATGTGTCACTGTTGAGGTGTGAAATCGGACTGACTCCTCTCCTCCCGTAGTGGATTTAGAGGATTTAACGCAGACACACATGCACTTCCGCATGTACCACACGCTCGCACGCACGCACACAAGCGCCACACACGCTCGCTCGCACGCACGCACACACACACACACACACACACACACACACACACACACACACACACACACACACACACACACACACACACACACACACACTTTTTCATAACTAATCCTTAAACCTTTGTTCCCAGAAGATATTTTGTCCACAAGCTGTAGCTACAGTATGGGTCTTTACTGCCCTCCTGTGGTCAGCCTGCCATATTACATCATGGGATGGGGAAATGGGTACACTACAATTAGTCCGTTTAGTGTGGCAGTTCATAGATTCAACTGACTGTGACAACTGATGTGTAATGTAATCTAACTCCAAAACTTCTTCTGGGTAATAATTATATTATATTAGAGAGAGAGAGAGAGAGAGAGAGAGAGAGAGAGAGAGAGAGAGAGAGAGAGAGAGAGAGAGAGAGAGAGACCTCAGTACACAAGCTTTGCAAAAATGTTAACACCTTCCTTGAGTTTGACCTTTGAACATAGCAAATCTTAAAACAGCAAAATGTATGGCATGCCCAAAATAGGGATTCCAGGAAATGTGGTTAATAGTTTTTAATGGCATGTTTTTAAGTGTATAGCATATTATACTCCTAATGTTTTCATGGAAACCGGATCATCACCTATAATTCTCTCGACCACAAGGTGGTGCTAGATCATTGACAGTGGTTTCACACTGTCATGAGCCTCAGCAGTGTTGCCTACTGGTTTGAACCTGACCAAGTTGAACTAATTACTGTTTTGTATAGACTGGGTGGTTTGCGCTCAGACTCTGACTCTGAGACGATAAACAGAAACCTCACAACAGTGAACAGTGCCATCTTAATGTCTGTTCGGGCCACAACCCCACATGCTCCTGAAGTCAAGTCCCTGAGATTAAATATACAATTTGAAATAAATCCAATTGATTCTGAATTTCTATTATACTGACTGTGCTCGCTACCATTTTAATTAATTAACTAGAAAGGTCGCAATTTAAAAAAATTGCAGAGTGTGGTTGCCGCAGTGGCTTACATATATACCCCTCCCGCTGATATTGCCAGCCTGTTACAGTTTCGAGTCACGCCTCAGATCGTGTGTAAGTAATTCGGAGGGGATTTGACCCCCGAAATTCATGTTTTCGCGACAGACGGTTACATTTATGGCGTTTGCGGCGCCCCCTGTGGATGAAAATGGAATTGCTTTTGGAACTCGGTCGAACGAACCACCCCGGACATGCGATTCAAATTTGGGATGGATTGGACATTCCGTTCGTGATTGATGGCATTTTTCGTGATATAGGCCCCTCCTACTAACTTCGGACGACGATTACGGCCGAACGATACGCACTATCGAAATTCTGAAGTTGGTTTTTTAATCGGACAAAATCTGTAGGGGGAAAAGCTAAAAGTGTGTTTTGGACAAAATTCAAAATGGCGGAAAATCCATCATGGCGGAAAAGGGCGTGGCCTATATGGGGAGATGCGTCATGACCCAAGGAATCCAGGGTAAAAATATCGATTTTACGACCTACGGTTCAAGAGTTATGAGCCAAAAGGTAAAGTGGGATGTTATAGCGCCACCATGAGGCCGACCTAATTTTTTTTTTTTTTTTTTAATTTTAGTGATAATTAGGAAATATTCCTCCAAGTTTTGTAACTATAGTGCTTACAGTCTCAGAGGGAAAAATACTTGAATGTGTTTTTTTGCATTTCCCCATTCATGTCAATGGGGAAATTTAATTCACTAATAAATTCATATCAAATAAAATATACAACATTTCTCTTCGCACAGTACAAGCGCTCGATTCCCGATTTTTCCGGTCAATTTGACATATGGCTCAAGTGCGTACAGTCAAAACTTCTTGTTGTTGTAGGGCGCCAAACTTTGTCTTACTCCAGTTTGGAATAATAATAATAAAGTGTTACAGATACAAGAGTCTGGTTGCCCCTTTAGGGCAACCACACTAACAAGAGGTGAAAGCTGAACTGGTAACTACTAGTAACTCAACTTGGTTGAGTTTCTGTGTCTTTGTACTGTCTTGGAAAGGGGTGAAGCTTGGGGGACCAGTGTTTGCTCAGTGTGTGAGTTGGCCGTTCCTCACAGTTCACACTGTTTGTGATAGAGCCACTACCGTATTTAGTTTAGGTTTATTTTTTGTTACAGGCTTGCATGCCATATTTGCCAAACTGTGGCATTCTTTACACAAATAAGATACACCAACACCAACTTCTTGGGGAAATAAAGAACCCCAATATATGTCTGTGTCCTGTGCCCTATTTGCCAGGTTACATATAAGGCTATTATGGGCCATTAGATTGTTTTATTACTGGAAGTATATCAGTTACCTTATCCCTCTTCGCTATACCAACATTTCATTGCATATTCCATAGGATAATGTTAATTAAAATGACTCCTATATCTCTAGACTTTCCATCTACATCCCTCTCCACAACTATTAATAGACTACCTCTGTGTGTGTGTGTGTGTGTGTGTGTGTGTGTGTGTGTGTGGGGTGCACACAGCTGTGATGATCAACAGTGGATGATCCAATCACCTATCACTCTGACCAACGGACCAATGATGAATGGACTAGTTGAACAGGTGACCGGATCCAGTGGGCGTGGCTTTGGATTTAAATAGGAGCGGCCATGTTGTTTCCCAGCATGCAGTTTGGTTTGGGAGCCACTGAGCCAGGCTGCATGCTGTTGCTGTCTGGGAGCCATGCTGTTTGTTCCAAGGTAAGGAGCGTTTGTTTGAGAAACACGGTTTTATCATTGAACACTGTTGTATAAACATTAGAGGATTGAATACTGTTGTATAGACATTAGAGGATTTATAGGACTGTATATTGTGACACTAAATGGACAATGTCAGGAATATTTGTCCTTTTTCATACAAACAACACTGTCTGTGTTTGATGGCTGCCTCAAAGCTTTTCCAATGGGAGGAACATGGTTTGTCCAAACACTTGTGTTTCTTTGCCCCCCTCCATCAAACACAAATGTTTGGTCAAACCATGTGACTTCCATTGGCAAAGCATTGAGGTGGCCATCAAACACATGCAGAGCACAGAACATGTGTTGTGTGAATGAGGCATTGGGCCTCTATCTCACAAAAAAAAACATTTGTCTTGTCTGTGTTTAATGGCCGACCCAATGCATTTCCAATGGGAGGCACATGGTTTGACCAAACATTTGTGTTTGATAGTAGTGTTCTGTCCCCCTCCCCTCCATGAAACACAAATGTTTGGTCAAACCATGTGCCTCCCATTGGCAAAGCATTGAAGTGGCCATCAAACACAGGCTGAGCACAGAACATACGTTTGTGTGAAACATTTGTCTCGTCTGTTTTTAATGGCCGCCTCAATGCTTTTCCAATGGAAGTCACACGGTCTGACCAAACATTTGTTTGCTGGAGGGGAGGGGGACAGACACAGCAATCAAACAAATGTTTGCTCAAACCATGTGAAAAGCATTGATGATCGAGGCCTTAGAGAAGGAACAATCGCAAACAAACAAACCATGGTTCCCAACAGTGGTGGAAATTAAATCATTATACCTTTACTCAAGTGTAGTGTAGAAAATACTCTATTTGGAAATGTTTAACTACTAGTTACTTTGTAGATTTGTATTATTACTAAACGTACTAGCCTACATTGTTCATTTACCACTACAGCCATATTTTGGCCATTTGGCTGATCTACAAGCTCACAATGCATTGTGATGTGACACATTGTGAGCTTTTAGATCTGTTATTTTCAAAAGGCCTCAGTAGAGGATAAAGTGAAATATCCCTTTATTATATTAATTTTACAATGTATGAAATCTGGATAAAGAGTCTAATGTTTTTTTTTTTTATGTGTCTTACAGGTTAATCATGTGACCTTGGTGTCATGTGTGACCTTGGATGGGGTCATCAGGAGATGGCTGGTATTGGTAATAGAGTGTCTACTCGGTTGAGCTGAAACTTCTAACGGTGTCAACGAACGCTTTTCCTGAGATTACGAGGCGAACGGTGACGATCGGGACGTATTGTGCCATACAACCTTCGCGGCTCTATTAATACCGGCTATCTTCAACCGAGCGACGGAAGCCCCCCCATGGTACGTACCGGGATTGCATGTGGCTGTAGTAGAAACTAGGGCTGTGTCAAATCTTATTTTAATTATTTTTGGGAGATAAACACTTTACTGAGGTTTTTAATGCGTCTTTAGTATTTCAAAGTGTCCATTATGTCATGGACACTTCCTACCCAGACTACAATTCCCATAATGCTTTGGTGCACTGATCCTTGTGGATAGGGTGAGGGCTGTCTTACTGAGACAACATGTAGTCCAGGAAGGAAGTGAGCCCAGTGTCCATGACATGTCATGGAGCCCATGGACACTTTTGTAAAATAATTATTGCCCACATAAAAAACCCAGGAAAGTGTTTCTTGTCTCCAAAACATAATTGAAATAAGCTCTGTTTGCAAAAGGGGTGAAGTCTCCCTTTAATGGGTTGAATCGTTAAAGCTGCTATAAGCAACATGTCAAATGTAATTTTATTTTTTGGTATTCAGACAGCAATGGGTAAAACTAAAGCACAATTTTGTCTCTGACACATCTAGGGGCCACAATTTGCATTCAAAGATTTTCCTAGATTTGTCATTGGTCGATTTGCCTGTCTACTTCCTGATTGGTTAGTCATTTCGACCGGGTTTTATTTTTCTTCGACCAATGACAAAGCTTCTAGGAACATCTTTGACTGCAGATTATGGCCCCTAGATGTGTCACAGAGACTAAATAATTTGTGGTAGTGTTTTACTCATTGCTGGCTGTCTGAATGAAATAAAAATCATTATAATTGACATTATTGCTTATAGCTGCTTTAATCACACTTTTGAGACTATATTAAAGTAAAATATTGGTGACACATGTAGCCCTGTCAGTGACTGTTGTTAATACAGTAAAAGGATGGTGACACAGCTTTCAGTGACTGTTATGATTTCCAAAATGTCATCCTGTAGGCAGACAACTAATGTTTCCTATTTTCCCTGTCATTTCAGAACGTGAAGCTGGGCGACGTCTGTATTGAAGGTACAAACTCTATGCTGTTGCCGCTGCTGGGTGCTGTTAGCAGTGGAGGTTGGTAATGAACCTTTTGATTCCTGCTGCTTGTGTAAGTGGGCTACATGCTACCGTAGGCTACCGTAGGTTGTCATTCGCACCGTGTATCGTTTCACATCATTTGTGTATAATGCCACTCTACATCACATGCCGCTATGTGATGTTTGTGTAGGCATGTGATTTATTTATCGTTTAACATAATTTACGGGTAAAGCTTTCACGTCACATCACATATGTATGTTCTGTTCTAGTGTCTCCTTTCTCTTCTTTGCTTTTAATAAAGTTATTTGTTTTGGTTGTCTCAGGAAAAAGAAAACACTTTTTATTTCTTCCTCCTTGCCTATCTATCGCCCTAGTTCTTCACTAGTGGACTGTACAAATGTGATGTGACGGTATGTGACTTATGTCCGGTAGCATGTAGCCTGCTTAACACTGTTTACAGCCTTCTATGCTGTAGATCTGTCCACACTAACAGGAAGAAAATGATGGCAGATTTTCTTCCTTCGTTAGTGTGTTTTGTTTAGTGCTGATAGTGAAGGTAAGTGAGCGTAGTTTATTATCTTTGGCTGTCGGGCAGAAACCTTGTATCTCCATAGTTTTGTAAATTAATTTCCTTACTTGGTCATGCTACAGTGTCACACACTAAAGTAGCAAATGGCTCAGGATGCAAAGATCATCCATTATTGAATATAACCTATTTTTGTATGTATCGAACCATTTAAGTATAAACAAGAGCTTGTGACTAAACATTGGAACACAGATCATTATATTAATAATAAATATAATCGTATCACAGGTTTTTTTTGTCCAGTAACTGTTTTGGACATGCACGGTTTCTACCCGACCTTTCATCTCCTCTTCTATTCTTTGCTTTAATAAAGTTATTGGTTTTTCTGGTCTCAGAGTTTTTAATCGCATTTAGCTTCATATTTTAAAGTAATTTCTTTCTTTCCTATCTATTGCTAGTTCTTCACTAGTGTATGTGGTGCGTGTGTCGGGTCGTGTCTCGCCTACAGTTTCTAATCATTGATTGGAGCTGTATGTCGTTTCACGTCATTTGCGTTTGCGTCATTTGCCGGTAAAGCGCCATCACGTCAGTTCACATCAGATATGAACACACCCTGTATGTGATGTGCATTTATGTGATTTTTTTGTGATTTATTTTCACAGTAATTGCGGATAGCTCGTCGGTGTCGTCGCACGCCATACGAATTTTGTTCATTGCTGTTGTGTTGTCATTCGTAGTGTTGTTGTGTTCTCATGTTCATAGTGTTGCTGTATTGCTGACAAATACTGGGGTCCAAAGAATGCTGCTGCCATTGCATAATTTGCACCTCGTATAATTTATGTCAAACGTCCACAAATGGCATAAATTGTAATATATTATATATTATATTTTTAAATGTAGGCAATTTTTTTGAAAACACTAAATATAATTTTTAAAATAAAAATGTAGGAAACAAGGGACAACTGGCTAGAAAATCTTGCACCACGAAAACCTACGGCCAACTGCTTGGGCGGAGACCAAGAATCTTTTTGTTTTGTTCATGTTCATAAAGAGCTCAAAGTGCTTTAAGTGAAAGTCCAGCAGCAAACCTCTAGGTCATAAGACCATTGTTGGTGCTATATTATCAGATCTAATTTGTGAGTAAAGCTTCATCAAGTAAGCCCACATCACATGCCCGGTATGTGATGTGTGTTTATGTCTCGTATCATTTCACATTGGTGAGTAAGGCTTCATCACGTCATCCCCACATCACATAATGAACTTAGGGTTAGGGTAGGGTTAGGTATGTGATGTGGATTGATGTGATGTATGTCTTTTATAATGTGCGAGTGAAGCGTAATCGCGTCAGTTCACATCACATTATGTGGTGTGTATTGATGTGATTTATTTATGCTGCCATTTGCAGCTAAAACTTCATTCATGCCGGTCAGTAGGCGAGGCATTGACGATGGGCCTATGACCCAAAGGTTTTCTGCTGCACTTTCACTTTTAGCACTTTGGAGCACTTTATGAGCATGGAAAAATAAAGATTTTCTTAGTTTATGTCAGGAGTTTTCTTTAAGGTATTTGTGGAGTGAGTCTTCTTCTTCTCGATTTCAATTGTATAAAGACATAATCATGGCTATCATTTATAGTCTGTTATGAATCAAATTGTTATGAATGATTGCTTTTGGACATGTAAATTACAACAAAACCAACTAAGGCACTGGTGTGGTACTACTGGTTTACCAGAATGGGGTTCAACTCCCTGCGGTGCCCTCAATTTGTTGTCTTTACATGGTTCATTTTCTGCTCATTGTGTTTCCTTTGCATAGATGATAACCAGGTTCTTTACTGTGTTTGTACTCTCTACAGTTGGGTTACAAGTCCATTTAGGGACCAAGACCAAATGGACTCTTGGTCCCTTATTTTTCTCTTCTCCTTCCACCAAAAATGCCAGTTCTGGCTGAACCGTCGGTTTTCACGAAAAGATATGTGACCAAATTTGACTGACTGCCATTGGATTCTTTTTGCTTTTTCATGTCTTATGAAAGCTGTGAATCATAGCTTCAAATTGATGTATCTGTTGTTCATATGGTATTTGGGTTTAGAGTTAAAGTTAGACTAAACCAAATTATAAAAAGGAAACTATCTGACACATTGGAAAGAAGCAACACAAAAGCAGAGTAAACTAGAATGCTATCTGGCCCTAAACAGAATACACAGTGGCAGAATACCTGAGCACCGTGACTGACCAAAAACAAAGGAAACTAGACAACCTCGTAGAGGTCGCAATTTAAAAAAATTGCAGAGTGTGGTTGCCGCAGTGGCTTACATATATACCCCTCCCACTGATATTGCCAGCCTGTTACAGTTTCAAGTCACACCTTAGATCGTGTGTAAGTAATTCGGAGGGGATTTAACCCCCGAAATTCTGGTTTTCCGACAAACTGTTACATTTATCGCGTTTTCGGCGCCCCCTATGGATGAAAATGGAATTGCTTTTGGAACTCGGTTGAACCAACCACCCCGGACATGTGATTCAAATTTTGGATGGATTGGACATTCCGTTCGTGATTTATGGCATTTTTCGTGATATAGGCCCCTCCTACTGACTTCGGAAGACGATTACGGCCGAACGATACGCACTACCGAAAATCTGCAGTTGGTGTTTTAATCGGATGGGTCCAGAGATCACGTGTACAGATTTTTGTGAGATTTGGACAAAATCTGTAGGAGGAAAAGCAAAAAGTGTGTTTTGGACAAAATTCAAAATGGCGGAAAATCCATCATGGCGGAAATGGGCGTGGCCTATATGGGGAGATGCGTCATGACCCAAGGAATCCAGGGTATAAATAATCCAGACCCTCCTATGCAGAGCTTTGTGTGTATGAGCACGGAATGTGTTTGTAGCACGGATTGTGATGATTTGATTGGCTGAGCACGGAATGTGATGTATGATGCAGAGTATTGAGTATGAGAGTAGCGACACGCTTTGATCTCGCCACAAAGCGGGTGCCTATGGGCTATAGTTCCAAACATTGCTCCTATGGCTGGAACTATCCCATTGAGAGAGAATGAGGACTTCCGCATGCCGTTATTACAATGGGAGTCAACGTGTCACCACTGTCTTACTATACTACTCTGGTATGATGATAAGAGTGCCCCTCACTTCACACAAGTTTGATTTTTAAGGAATAAAGTGTAATTTGGTCCAAGCTGTATGTATGGCTCTATATGAAAAACAAACCAAAACAGTTAAGATCCTTTCATGGTATGCCTTGAAACTTTAAGCAAAACAAACCATTGTTGACAATGCATCACAAAGCATGTTCAGGTTTTGGTACCCAGCAGAGCATTGGCCAGTATAATTATTTATGTTATTTTTTATCCGAATTTGCAACCCATTTTTTTCACCCAGTGTCAATTATCTAATGTAATCCTGGGCACTACACTTCCTCTGCCAACCTGGGGAGGCAGCGGACTGACCTCATGCTTCCTTCTATGCATAAGGAGTCCAAGATGCTTCTTTTCACCTGACAGAGGAGAGTTTCACCGGCCGGACGTAGCACGTGGAAGGAACACGTTATTCCAACCAGTTGCTATGCCCTCCATCAGGCGCCCCGGAGGCTAGTTTAATTATATGGGTGAAACAGGCTCTCTCTTCCTCCCTATCTCTCTCCCCCCTCCTTCCCCGGCCCATCTTTCTTTCTTGTCTTAACCGGCCACGTATGTCGGAGCCACATGCCCCCCCCCCCTCCTTCCCCCATCTTTCTTTCTTTCCCTCACTCCCTCTCTGTCCCTCCCTCCCTCTCTTCCTCTCCATCCCTGTCCTGTGCTGTGCTGTGCTGTGCTGTGCTGTCCTGTCCTGTGCTGTGTTTGTTTGTGTTTGTGTATTATTTGTGTATATGATGTACGTGTAATTGTGCTGTACTACTGTCTGTAAAGCAAATCACCCCCCAGGGACATAAACGTGTTACCCTATACCCTACTCTAGTATGACACCATATTGTGCTGATAATGCATCACATAGCGTGCTCAGGTGTTCATCTTTGGGTACCCAGCGTTGGCAGGGTTATTACATGAGTGAAATGGGCTCTCTCTCCCTCTCTCCTTCTCTCTCGCTCCTGCTTTCAATCTTCCTCCCGTCCCACTCCTTCCTCCTCCCCATATTTATCTTCCTTTCTCTCTCTCTCTCCCCCTCTCTTCCTCCTCTTCTGTCTTCCCATACATGTTTGTATTATGTATTGTATGCAATTTTGCTGTCAGTAAAATTGCCCCTGTTTTACTCTACCTATACCCTATTTTGACATCAAATAAAATAAATACATATAATACTGTAGGGTAGTGTGACAATTTTAGTTTAGGAAGGAGGAGGCTCTAAGGATGGCTTGTGTCAGTCCTTGTCCGGTCAACTTGTCCCGGGTCATCCCGGGACTGGATAAGAGCCCTGATGACAGTGCCCATCACAAGGTGCAAGCAGCAGAGGTCTTCTTTGATGCCACTGCAGTTCCTCCTGTTAGTCCACGGACATTTCTTTAGTTTTGCTGAGACAGGGATTGTTATCCTGACAGCCATGATGTCAGGGTTCTCACTTCCTCTGTACAGGATGTCTCATCATTATCTGTGAGGTGCCGTCTGCCAACTTTATAATGGAGTTTGAGGTGAAATGAGTGAACTGGGACTCCTGACTGAGCATCGATCATACTGTGTGTGTGTGTGTGTGTGTGTGTGTGTATAGGCTTATATATATATATATATATATATATATATATATATATATATATATATGTGAGAGAGAGAGAGTTCATTTTAACAACTTAGACCCATGCACTACTTAAGGAAGCTTAGCTTACTTGATCAGGGCACAACCAGGGCTCTATAGGGATGCTATAGTATTTTTTCTCATAATGTGTGTTGTGAGCTTTCAAATCAGACTGTTATAGCACCACCAGGAGTATGGTTTTTAACTCTTACAGATTTTGTCAAGCAAACTGATACATCTCTAAATCTCATATTCTACCCTGATTGCTATGAATGGCTTCCAAAGTTTGCCAGGAATGGCCTGTTTTGAAGCAGTGTGCTATTGCTGTGAAACTTTGCACATTCCCACAGGCCCTAGGGCAGGCCAAGGAATGGTGGTGCTATAACAGGCTAGATTCACATTTTGGCATCTTGAACATACAATCAAAAGTTGTTGTACATGTACCTTATTATTATTATGCAACTCTCCAAATAAGCCACGCCATTTCCACGTGACAAATCTTCCACCATGTTGGATTTTATTTCAACTTTACTGGCCCACGAAGACCTGTGCCCTGAGGAGCATATATTTCTAGTTGAATCTATCTTTTCATTAACAACATGAACCTTAACAACAGCATGCATAGCTACTCGGGGGAAAAAGACCCTAAGTTATATTATTTGAAATATATTTTACAATTTATCAGTGTCAGGTCCTGTCAGGTCCCGAGACCATGGACTATAGCCCATGGTCTCGGCGTGATTTTCGTCTTTCTTTCAAAACCTTGTTTTTCATCATTTATAGCCCATGGCCTTGGACGGCATACTATAGCATGCCGTTTTTCATCATTTTTGAGGATTTGAAAAAAAGACGAAAATCGCTCCGAGACCATGGACTATAGCCCATGGTCTCGGAGCGATTTTCGTCTTTTATTAAAATCCTTGTTTTCATCATTTATAGCCCATGACCTCGGACGGCATACTATACAGTAGCATGCCGTTTTTCATCATTTTTGAGGATTTGAAAAAAAGACGTCTCCCCAGTGCCCCCCCAGTGTCCCCCAAGTGTCTCGCCACTGGGGAGGCACTGGGAGGGGGGGCTCCCAGTGCCTCCACAGTGTCCCTCCCAGTGTCCCCCAATGTAAATTGTGAAATGACTTTACTGTTAATAAATGTAATGAAAGTGATTGCTGTTGGACCTGTACATTACAACAAAATAAACTCAAGGCACTGGTGTGATACTTCCTGGTTTACCAGAACAGGGTTCAACTCCCTGCAGTGCTCTGCTCAATTTGTTGTATTTACATTTTTTATATTCTGCTCATTGTGTTGCCTTTTCATATCGCTTATCACTTCTCGCTTCTCGCTCTCGCTCTCGCTTCTCGCTTCTCGCTTCTCGCTTCTTGCTCTCGCTTCTCGCTTCTCGTTTCTCACTCTCGCTTCTCGCTTCTCGTTTCTCACTCTCGCTTCTCGCTTCTCGCTTATCGCTTATCGCTTCTCGCTTCTCGCTTCCTGCTTCTCGCTTCTCGCTTCTCGCTCTCGCTTCTCGCTTATCGCTTATCGCTTATCGCTTCTCGCTTCTCGCTTCTCGTTTCCAGCTTGTTGTTTTTTAATGATTTTCATTTTTTTAATTCTTTTTTTAATGCTATAGGGTGCCATTTTTCAGGATTAAAAAGAAAAGGTGAAAATAAGGGAAAGGTGACAGGCCATGTCCAGTGGTATTCGATTGGCGACCCGCCGTTTCATAGATGATAACCCCCAGGTTCTCTACTGTGTTTGTACTCCATACAGTTATGTTACCAAATCTATATATTAAGTGACAAGCCCGAAGGGACTCTTGGTCCCTTATTGTGTCTTTTTTTCTTTTCTCCTTCTTCCGCCAAAAATAGCAGGTCTGGCTGAACCGTGCTGTCGGGTTTTCGCGGAACTTGGCAATATGGTAGAGGGCCATGCCAAACGGTGAGGACGCGAAGCCCACCACCATTAGCCAAAGGGTGGCGCTATAGCACTAAATCTGAAAATGCAAACAGGAAAAGCTCAGGAACCGTTTTACCGTGAGCAATACAACTTTGATACACATCCTTCATGCCGAACAACTTTCGTGTTCATGGTCTCGGAGCGCATGCTATAGGGTGCTATTTTTCCCGATTTAGGAGGATTTTAAAAAAAAGGTGAAAATCACTTTTGACGTGCCATAGAGCTGCCATTGAGCCCCATTATAAATGTCTCAAATTTGAAAGCACTATATTTCTAAAACTATGAAACATTTCAAAGATTCCTTTTGGACCGTGGGCTATAGCCCATATCGTACGGCATACTATAGCGCGCCGTTTTTCATCATTTTTGAAGATTTGAAAAAAATGACGAAATGACAAAAACGATGGGTTATAGCGCATGTTTTTTGAAATTTTGAAAAAAAAAGTTAGCCTCGTTTCTCATCATTTTGGACCATGGGCTATAGCCCATATCGTACGGCTTACTATAGCGCGCCGTTTTTCATCATTTTTGAAGATTAAAAAAAAATGACGAAATGACAAAAACGATGGGTTATAGCCCATGTTTTTTGAAATTTTGAAAAAAAAAGTTAGCCTCGTTTCTCATCATTTTGGACCATGGGCTATAGCCCATATCGTACGGCATACTATAGCGCGCCGTTTTTCATCATTTTTGAAGATTTGAAAAAAATGACGAAATGACAAAAACGATGGGTTATAGCCCATGTTTTTTGAAATTTTGAAAAAAAAAGTTAGCCTCGTTTCTCATCATTTTGGACCATGGGCTATAGCCCATATCGTACGGCATACTATAGCGCGCCGTTTTTCATCATTTTTGAAGATTTGAAAAAAATGACGAAATGACAAAAACGATGGGTTATAGCCCATGTTTTTTGAAATTTTGAAAAAAAAAGTTAGCCTCGTTTCTCATCATTTTGGACCATAGGCTATAGCCCATATCGTACGGCATACTATAGCGCGCCGTTTTTCATCATTTTTGAAGATTTGAAAAAAATGACGAAATGACAAAAACGATGGGTTATAGCCCATGTTTTTTGAAATTTTGAAAAAAAAAGTTAGCCTCGTTTCTCATCATTTTGGACCATGGGCTATAGCCCATATCGTACGGCATACTATAGCGCGCCGTTTTTCATCATTTTTGAAGATTTGAAAAAAATGACGAAATGACAAAAACGATGGGTTATAGCCCATGTTTTTTGAAATTTTGAAAAAAAAAGTTAGCCTCGTTTCTCATCATTTTGGACCATGGGCTATAGCCCATATCGTACGGCATACTATAGTGCGCCGTTTTTCATCATTTTTGAAGATTTGAAAAAAATGACGAAATGACAAAAACGATGGGTTATAGCCCATGTTTTTTGAAATTTTGAAAAAAAAAGTTAGCCTCGTTTCTCATCATTTTGGACCATGGGCTATAGCCCATATCGTACGGCATACTATAGCGCGCCGTTTTTCATCATTTTTGAAGATTTGAAAAAAATGACGAAATGACAAAAACGATGGGTTATAGCCCATGTTTTTTGAAATTTTGAAAAAAAAAGTTAGCCTCGTTTCTCATCATTTTGGACCATGGGCTATAGCCCATATCGTACGGCATACTATAGCGCGCCGTTTTTCATCATTTTTGAAGATTTGAAAAAAATGACGAAATGACAAAAACGATGGGTTATAGCCCATGTTTTTTGAAATTTTGAAAAAAAAAGTTAGCCTCGTTTCTCATCATTTTGGACCATGGGCTATAGCCCATATCGTACGGCATACTATAGCGCGCCGTTTTTCATCATTTTTGAAGATTTGAAAAAAATGACGAAATGACAAAAACGATGGGTTATAGCCCATGTTTTTTGAAATTTTGAAAAAAAAAGTTAGCCTCGTTTCTCATCATTTTGGACCATGGGCTATAGCCCATATCGTACGGCATACTATAGCGCGCCGTTTTTCATCATTTTTGAAGATTTGAAAAAAAGTGACGAAATGACAAAAACGATGGGTTATAGCCCATGTTTTTTGAAATTTTGAAAAAAAAAGTTAGCCTCGTTTCTCATCATTTTGGACCATGGGCTATAGCCCATATCGTACGGCATACTATAGCGCGCCGTTTTTCAACATTTTTGAAGATTTAAAAAAAATGACGAAATGACAAAAACGATGGGTTATAGCCCATGTTTTTTGAAATTTTGAAAAAAAAAGTTAGCCTCGTTTCTCATCATTTTGGACCATGGGCTATAGCCCATATCGTACGGCATACTATAGCGCGCCGTTTTTCATCATGTTTTTTTTTATTTTGAAAAAAAAAGTTAGCCTCGTTTCTCATCATTTTGGACCATGGGCTATAGCCCATATCGTACGGCATACTATAGCGCGCCGTTTTTCATCATTTTTGAAGATTTGAAAAAAAGTGACGAAATCACAAAAACGATGGGTTATAGCCCATGTTTTTTGAAATTTTGAAAAATAAAGTTAGCCTCGTTTCTCATCATTTTGGACCATGGGCTATAGCCCATATCGTACGGCTTACTATAGCGCGCCGTTTTTCATCATTTTTGAAGATTTGAAAAAAATGACAAAATGACAAAAACGATGGGTTATAGCCCATGTTTTTTGAAATTTTGAAAAAAAAAGTTAGCCTCGTTTCTCATCATTTTGGACCATGGGCTATAGCCCATATCGTACGGCATACTATAGCGCGCCGTTTTTCATCATTTTTGAAGATTTGAAAAAAATGACGAAATGACAAAAACGATGGGTTATAGCCCATGTTTTTTGAAATTTTGAAAAAAAAAGTTTGCCTCGTTTCTCATCATTTTGGACCATGGGCTATAGCCCATATCGTACGGCATACTATAGCGCGCCGTTTTTCATCATTTTTGAAGATTTGAAAAAAATGACGAAATGACAAAAACGATGGGTTATAGCCCATGTTTTTTGAAATTTTGAAAAAAAAAGTTAGCCTCGTTTCTCATCATTTTGGACCATGGGCTATAGCCCATATCGTACGGCATACTATAGCGCGCCGTTTTTCATCATTTTTGAAGATTTGAAAAAAATGACGAAATGACAAAAACGATGGGTTATAGCCCATGTTTTTTGAAATTTTGAAAAAAAAAGTTAGCCTCGTTTCTCATAATTTTGGACCATGGGCTATAGCCCATATCGTACGGCATACTATAGCGCGCCGTTTTTCATCATTTTTGAAGATTTGAAAAAAAGTGACGAAATGACAAAAACGATGGGTTATAGCCCATGTTTTTTGAAATTTTGAAAAAAAAAGTTAGCCTCGTTTCTCATCATTTTGGACCATGGGCTATAGTCCATATCGTACGGCATACTATAGCGCGCCGTTTTTCATCATTTTTGAAGATTTGAAAAAAATGACGAAATGACAAAAACGATGGGTTATAGCCCATGTTTTTTGAAATTTTGAAAAAAAAAGTTAGCCTCGTTTCTCATCATTTTGGACCATGGGCTATAGCCCATATCGTACGGCATACTATAGCGCACCGTTTTTCATCATTTTTGAAGATTTGAAAAAAATGACGAAATTATAAAAACGATGGGTTATAGCCCATGTTTTTTGAAATTTTGAAAAAAAAAGTTAGCCTCGTTTCTCATCATTTTGGACCATGGGCTATAGCCCATATCGTACGGCATACTATAGCGCGCCGTTTTTCATCATTTTTCAAGATTTGGAAAAAATGACGAAATGACAAAAACGATGGGTTATAGCCCATGTTTTTTGAAATTTTGAAAAAAAAAGTTAGCCTCGTTTCTCATCATTTTGGACCATGGGCTATAGCCCATATCGTACGGCATACTATAGCGCGCCGTTTTTCATCATTTTTGAAGATTTGAAAAAAATGACGAAATGACAAAAACGATGGGTTATAGCCCATGTTTTTTGAAATTTTGAAAAAAAAAGTTAGCCTCGTTTCTCATCATTTTGGACCATGGGCTATAGCCCATATCGTACGGCATACTATAGCGCGCCGTTTTTCATCATTTTTGAAGATTTGAAAAAAAGTGACGAAATGACAAAAACGATGGGTTATAGCCCATGTTTTTTGAAATTTTGAAAAAAAAAGTTAGCCTCGTTTCTCATCATTTTGGACCATGGGCTATAGCCCATATCGTAAGGCATACTATAGCGCGCCGTTTTTCATCATTTTTGAAGATTTAAAAAAAATGACGAAATGACAAAAACGATGGGTTATAGCCCATGTTTTTTGAAATTTTGAAAAAAAAAGTTAGCCTCGTTTCTCATCATTTTGGACCATGGGCTATAGCCCATATCGTACGGCATACTATAGCGCGCCGTTTTTCATCATGTTTTTTTTTATTTTGAAAAAAAAAGTTAGCCTCGTTTCTCATCATTTTGGACCATGGGCTATAGCCCATATCGTACGGCATACTATAGCGCGCCGTTTTTCATCATTTTTGAAGATTTGAAAAAAAGTGACGAAATCACAAAAACGATGGGTTATAGCCCATGTTTTTTGAAATTTTGAAAAATAAAGTTAGCCTCGTTTCTCATCATTTTGGACCATGGGCTATAGCCCATATCGTACGGCTTACTATAGCGCGCCGTTTTTCATCATTTTTGAAGATTTGAAAAAAATGACGAAATGACAAAAACGATGGGTTATAGCCCATGTTTTTTGAAATTTTGAAAAAAAAAGTTAGCCTCGTTTCTCATCATTTTGGACCATGGGCTATAGCCCATATCGTACGGCATACTATAGCGCGCCGTTTTTCATCATTTTTGAAGATTTGAAAAAAATGACGAAATGACAAAAACGATGGGTTATAGCCCATGTTTTTTGAAATTTTGAAAAAAAAAGTTTGCCTCGTTTCTCATCATTTTGGACCATGGGCTATAGCCCATATCGTACGGCATACTATAGCGCGCCGTTTTTCATCATTTTTGAAGATTTGAAAAAAATGACGAAATGACAAAAACGATGGGTTATAGCCCATGTTTTTTGAAATTTTGAAAAAAAAAGTTAGCCTCGTTTCTAATCATTTTGGACCATGGGCTATAGCCCATATCGTACGGCATACTATAGCGCGCCGTTTTTCATCATTTTTGAAGATTTGAAAAAAATGACGAAATGACAAAAACGATGGGTTATAGCCCATGTTTTTTGAAATTTTGAAAAAAAAAGTTAGCCTCGTTTCTCATAATTTTGGACCATGGGCTATAGCCCATATCGTACGGCATACTATAGCGCGCCGTTTTTCATCATTTTTGAAGATTTGAAAAAAAGTGACGAAATGACAAAAACGATGGGTTATAGCCCATGTTTTTTGAAATTTTGAAAAAAAAAGTTAGCCTCGTTTCTCATCATTTTGGACCATGGGCTATAGTCCATATCGTACGGCATACTATAGCGCGCCGTTTTTCATCATTTTTGAAGATTTGAAAAAAATGACGAAATGACAAAAACGATGGGTTATAGCCCATGTTTTTTGAAATTTTGAAAAAAAAAGTTAGCCTCGTTTCTCATCATTTTGGACCATGGGCTATAGCCCATATCGTACGGCATACTATAGCGCACCGTTTTTCATCATTTTTGAAGATTTGAAAAAAATGACGAAATTATAAAAACGATGGGTTATAGCCCATGTTTTTTGAAATTTTGAAAAAAAAAGTTAGCCTCGTTTCTCATCATTTTGGACCATGGGCTATAGCCCATATCGTACGGCATACTATAGCGCGCCGTTTTTCATCATTTTTCAAGATTTGGAAAAAATGACGAAATGACAAAAACGATGGGTTATAGCCCATGTTTTTTGAAATTTTGAAAAAAAAAGTTAGCCTCGTTTCTCATCATTTTGGACCATGGGCTATAGCCCATATCGTACGGCATACTATAGCGCGCCGTTTTTCATCATTTTTGAAGATTTGAAAAAAATGACGAAATGACAAAAACGATGGGTTATAGCCCATGTTTTTTGAAATTTTGAAAAAAAAAGTTAGCCTCGTTTCTCATCATTTTGGACCATGGGCTATAGCCCATATCGTACGGCATACTATAGCGCGCCGTTTTTCATCATTTTTGAAGATTTGAAAAAAATGACGAAATGACAAAAACGATGGGTTATAGCCCATGTTTTTTGAAATTTTGAAAAAAAAAGTTAGCCTCATTTCTCATCATTTTGGACCATGGGCTATAGCCCATATCGTACGGCATACTATAGCGCGCCGTTTTTCATCATTTTTGAAGATTTGGAAAAAATGACGAAATGACAAAAACGATGGGTTATAGCCCATGTTATTTGAAATTTTGAAAAAAAAAGTTAGCCTCGTTTCTCATCATTTTGGACCATGGGCTATAGCCCATATCGTACGGCATACTATAGCGCGCCGTTTTTCATCATTTTTGAAGATTTGAAAAAAATGACGAAATGACAAAAACGATGGGTTATAGCCCATGTTTTTTGAAATTTTGAAAAAAAAAGTTAGCCTCGTTTCTCATCATTTTGGACCATGGGCTATAGCCCATATCGTACGGCATACTATAGCGCGCCGTTTTTCATCATTTTTGAAGATTTGAAAAAAATGACGAAATGACAAAAACGATGGGTTATAGCCCATGTTTTTTGAAATTTTGAAAAAAAAAGTTAGCCTCGTTTCTCATCATTTTGGACCATGGGCTATAGCCCATATCGTACGGCTTACTATAGCGCGCCGTTTTTCATCATTTTTGAAGATTTGAAAAAAATGACGAAATGACAAAAACGATGGGTTATAGCCCATGTTTTTTTAAATTTTGAAAAAAAAAGTTAGCCTCGTTTCTCATCATTTTGGACCATGGGCTATAGCCCATATCGTACGGCATACTATAGCGCGCCGTTTTTCATCATTTTTGAAGATTTGAAAAAAATGACGAAATGACAAAAACGATGGGTTATAGCCCATGTTTTTTGAAATTTTGAAAAAAAAAGTTAGCCTCGTTTCTCATCATTTTGGACCATGGGCTATAGCCCATATCGTACGGCTTACTATAGCGCGCCGTTTTTCATCATTTTTGAAGATTTGAAAAAAATGACGAAATGACAAAAACGATGGGTTATAGCCCATGTTTTTTTAAATTTTGAAAAAAAAAGTTAGCCTCGTTTCTCATCATTTTGGACCATGGGCTATAGCCCATATCGTACGGCATACTATAGCGCACCGTTTTTCATCATTTTTGAAGATTTGAAAAAAATGACGAAATTATAAAAACGATGGGTTATAGCCCATGTTTTTTGAAATTTTGAAAAAAAAAGTTAGCCTCGTTTCTCATCATTTTGGACCATGGGCTATAGCCCATATCGTACGGCATACTATAGCGCGCCGTTTTTCATCATTTTTCAAGATTTGGAAAAAATGACGAAATGACAAAAACGATGGGTTATAGCCCATGTTTTTTGAAATTTTGAAAAAAAAAGTTAGCCTCGTTTCTCATCATTTTGGACCATGGGCTATAGCCCATATCGTACGGCATACTATAGCGCGCCGTTTTTCATCATTTTTGAAGATTTGAAAAAAATGACGAAATGACAAAAACGATGGGTTATAGCCTATGTTTTTTGAAATTTTGAAAAAAAAAGTTAGCCTCGTTTCTCATCATTTTGGACCATGGGCTATAGCCCATATCGTACGGCATACTATAGCGCGCCGTTTTTCATCATTTTTGAAGATTTGAAAAAAATGACGAAATGACAAAAACGATGGGTTATAGCCCATGTTTTTTGAAATTTTGAAAAAAAAAGTTAGCCTCGTTTCTCATCATTTTGGACCATGGGCTATAGCCCATATCGTACGGCATACTATAGCGCGCCGTTTTTCATCATTTTTGAAGATTTGAAAAAAATGACGAAATGACAAAAACGATGGGTTATAGCCCATGTTTTTTGAAATTTTGAAAAAAAAAGTTAGCCTCGTTTCTCATCATTTTGGACCATGGGCTATAGCCCATATCGTACGGCATACTATAGCGCGCCGTTTTTCATCATTTTTGAAGATTTGAAAAAAATGACGAAATGACAAAAACGATGGGTTATAGCCCATGTTTTTTGAAATTTTGAAAAAAAAAGTTAGCCTCGTTTCTCATCATTTTGGACCATGGGCTATAGCCCATATCGTACGGCTTACTATAGCGCGCCGTTTTTCATCATTTTTGAAGATTTGAAAAAAATGACGAAATGACAAAAACGATGGGTTATAGCCCATGTTTTTTGAAATTTTGAAAAAAAAAGTTAGCCTCGTTTCTCATCATTTTGGACCATGGGCTATAGCCCATATCGTACGGCATACTATAGCGCGCCGTTTTTCATCATTTTTGAAGATTTGAAAAAAATGACGAAATGACAAAAACGATGGGTTATAGCCCATGTTTTTTGAAATTTTGAAAAAAAAAGTTAGCCTCGTTTCTCATCATTTTGGACCATGGGCTATAGCCCATATCGTACGGCTTACTATAGCGCGCCGTTTTTCATCATTTTTGAAGATTTGAAAAAAATGACGAAATGACAAAAACGATGGGTTATAGCCTATGTTTTTTTAAATTTTGAAAAAAAAAGTTAGCCTCGTTTCTCATCATTTTGGACCATGGGCTATAGCCCATATCGTACGGCATACTATAGCGCGCCGTTTTTCATCATTTTTGAAGATTTGAAAAAAATGACGAAATGACAAAAACGATGGGTTATAGCCCATGTTTTTTGAAATTTTGAAAAAAAAAGTTAGCCTCGTTTCTCATCATTTTGGACCATGGGCTATAGCCCATATCGTACGGCATACTATAGCGCGCCGTTTTTCATCATTTTTGAAGATTTGAAAAAAATGACGAAATGACAAAAACGATGGGTTATAGCCCATGTTTTTTGAAATTTTGAAAAAAAAAGTTAGCCTCGTTTCTCATCATTTTGGACCATGGGCTATAGCCCATATCGTACGGCATACTATAGCGCGCCGTTTTTCATCATTTTTGAAGATTTGAAAAAAATGACGAAATGACAAAAACGATGGGTTATAGCCCATGTTTTTTGAAATTTTGAAAAAAAAAGTTAGCCTCGTTTCTCATCATTTTGGACCATGGGCTATAGCCCATATCGTACGGCATACTATAGCGCGCCGTTTTTCATCATTTTTGAAGATTTGAAAAAAATGACGAAATGACAAAAACGATGGGTTATAGCCCATGTTTTTTGAAATTTTGAAAAAAAAAGTTAGCCTCGTTTCTCATCATTTTGGACCATGGGCTATAGCCCATATCGTACGGCTTACTATAGCGCGCCGTTTTTCATCATTTTTGAAGATTTGAAAAAAATGACGAAATGACAAAAACGATGGGTTATAGCCCATGTTTTTTGAAATTTTGAAAAAAAAAGTTAGCCTCGTTTCTCATCATTTTGGACCATGGGCTATAGCCCATATCGTACGGCATACTATAGCGCGCCGTTTTTCATCATTTTTGAAGATTTGAAAAAAATGACGAAATGACAAAAACGATGGGTTATAGCCCATGTTTTTTGAAATTTTGAAAAAAAAAGTTAGCCTCGTTTCTCATCATTTTGGACCATGGGCTATAGCCCATATCGTACGGCTTACTATAGCGCGCCGTTTTTCATCATTTTTGAAGATTTGAAAAAAATGACGAAATGACAAAAACGATGGGTTATAGCCCATGTTTTTTTAAATTTTGAAAAAAAAAGTTAGCCTCGTTTCTCATCATTTTGGACCATGGGCTATAGCCCATATCGTACGGCATACTATAGCGCGCCGTTTTTCATCATTTTTGAAGATTTGAAAAAAATGACGAAATGACAAAAACGATGGGTTATAGCCCATGTTTTTTGAAATTTTGAAAAAAAAAGTTAGCCTCGTTTCTCATCATTTTGGACCATGGGCTATAGCCCATATCGTACGGCATACTATAGCGCGCCGTTTTTCATCATTTTTGAAGATTTGAAAAAAATGACGAAATGACAAAAACGATGGGTTATAGCCCATGTTTTTTGAAATTTTGAAAAAAAAAGTTAGCCTCGTTTCTCATCATTTTGGACCATGGGCTATAGCCCATATCGTACGGCTTACTATAGCGCGCCGTTTTTCATCATTTTTGAAGATTTGAAAAAAATGACGAAATGACAAAAACGATGGGTTATAGCCCATGTTTTTTTAAATTTAAAAAAAAAAGTTAGCCTCGTTTCTCATCATTTTGGACCATGGGCTATAGCCCATATCGTACGGCATACTATAGCGCACCGTTTTTCATCATTTTTGAAGATTTGAAAAAAATGACGAAATTATAAAAACGATGGGTTATAGCCCATGTTTTTTGAAATTTTGAAAAAAAAAGTTAGCCTCGTTTCTCATCATTTTGGACCATGGGCTATAGCCCATATCGTACGGCATACTATAGCGCGCCGTTTTTCATCATTTTTCAAGATTTGGAAAAAATGACGAAATGACAAAAACGATGGGTTATAGCCCATGTTTTTTGAAATTTTGAAAAAAAAAGTTAGCCTCGTTTCTCATCATTTTGGACCATGGGCTATAGCCCATATCGTACGGCATACTATAGCGCGCCGTTTTTCATCATTTTTGAAGATTTGAAAAAAATGACGAAATGACAAAAACGATGGGTTATAGCCCATGTTTTTTGAAATTTTGAAAAAAAAAATTAGCCTCGTTTCTCATCATTTTGGACCATGGGCTATAGCCCATATCGTACGGCATACTATAGCGCGCCGTTTTTCATCATTTTTGAAGATTTGAAAAAAATGACGAAATGACAAAAACGATGGGTTATAGCCCATGTTTTTTGAAATTTTGAAAAAAAAAGTTAGCCTCATTTCTCATCATTTTGGACCATGGGCTATAGCCCATATCGTACGGCATACTATAGCACGCCGTTTTTCATCATTTTTGAAGATTTGGAAAAAATGACGAAATGACAAAAACGATGGGTTATAGCCCATGTTTTTTGAAATTTTGAAAAAAAAAGTTAGCCTCGTTTCTCATCATTTTGGACCATGGGCTATAGCCCATATCGTACGGCATACTATAGCGCGCCGTTTTTCATCATTTTTGAAGATTTGAAAAAAATGACGAAATGACAAAAACGATGGGTTATAGCCCATGTTTTTTGAAATTTTGAAAAAAAAAGTTAGCCTCGTTTCTCATCATTTTGGACCATGGGCTATAGCCCATATCGTACGGCATACTATAGCGCGCCGTTTTTCATCATTTTTGAAGATTTGAAAAAAATGACGAAATGACAAAAACGATGGGTTATAGCCCATGTTTTTTGAAATTTTGAAAAAAAAAGTTAGCCTCGTTTCTCATCATTTTGGACCATGGGCTATAGCCCATATCGTACGGCTTACTATAGCGCGCCGTTTTTCATCATTTTTGAAGATTTGAAAAAAATGACGAAATGACAAAAACGATGGGTTATAGCCCATGTTTTTTGAAATTTTGAAAAAAAAAGTTAGCCTCGTTTCTCATCACTTTGGACCATGGGCTATAGCCCATATCGTACGGCATACTATAGCGCGCCGTTTTTCATCATTTTTGAAGATTTGAAAAAAATGACAAAATGACAAAAACGATGGGTTATAGCCCATGTTTTTTGAAATTTTGAAATAAAAAGTTAGCCTCGTTTCTCATCATTTTGGACCATGGGCTATAGCCCATATCGTACGGCTTACTATAGCGCGCCGTTTTTCATCATTTTTGAAGATTTGAAAAAAATGACGAAATGACAAAAACGATGGGTTATAGCCCATGTTTTTTTAAATTTTGAAAAAAAAAGTTAGCCTCGTTTCTCATCATTTTGGACCATGGGCTATAGCCCATATCGTACGGCATACTATAGCGCGCCGTTTTTCATCATTTTTGAAGATTTGAAAAAAATGACGAAATGACAAAAACGATGGGTTATAGCCTATGTTTTTTGAAATTTTGAAAAAAAAAGTTAGCCTCGTTTCTCATCATTTTGGACCATGGGCTATAGCCCATATCGTACGGCATACTATAGCGCGCCGTTTTTCATCATTTTTGAAGATTTGAAAAAAATGACGAAATGATAAAAACGATGGGTTATAGCCCATGTTTTTTGAAATTTTGAAAAAAAAAGTTAGCCTCGTTTCTCATCATTTTGGACCATGGGCTATAGCCCATATCGTACGGCATACTATAGCGCGCCGTTTTTCATCATTTTTGAAGATTTGAAAAAAATGACGAAATGACAAAAACGATGGGTTATAGCCCATGTTTTTTGAAATTTTGAAAAAAGAAGTTAGCCTCGTTTCTCATCATTTTGGACCATGGGCTATAGCCCATATCGTACGGCATACTATAGCGCGCCGTTTTTCATCATTTTTGAAGATTTGAAAAAAATGACGAAATGACAAAAACGATGGGTTATAGCCCATGTTTTTTGAAATTTTGAAAAAAAAAGTTAGCCTCGTTTCTCATCATTTTGGACCATGGGCTATAGCCCATATCGTACGGCTTACTATAGCGCGCCGTTTTTCATCATTTTTGAAGATTTGAAAAAAATGACGAAATGACAAAAACGATGGGTTATAGCCCATGTTTTTTGAAATTTTGAAAAAAAAAGTTAGCCTCGTTTCTCATCATTTTGGACCATGGGCTATAGCCCATATCGTACGGCATACTATAGCGCGCCGTTTTTCATCATTTTTGAAGATTTGAAAAAAATGACGAAATGACAAAAACGATGGGTTATAGCCCATGTTTTTTGAAATTTTGAAAAAAAAAGTTAGCCTCGTTTCTCATCATTTTGGACCATGGGCTATAGCCCATATCGTACGGCTTACTATAGCGCGCCGTTTTTCATCATTTTTGAAGATTTGAAAAAAATGACGAAATGACAAAAACGATGGGTTATAGCCCATGTTTTTTTAAATTTAAAAAAAAAAGTTAGCCTCGTTTCTCATCATTTTGGACCATGGGCTATAGCCCATATCGTACGGCATACTATAGCGCACCGTTTTTCATCATTTTTGAAGATTTGAAAAAAATGACGAAATTATAAAAACGATGGGTTATAGCCCATGTTTTTTGAAATTTTGAAAAAAAAAGTTAGCCTCGTTTCTCATCATTTTGGACCATGGGCTATAGCCCATATCGTACGGCATACTATAGCGCGCCGTTTTTCATCATTTTTCAAGATTTGGAAAAAATGACGAAATGACAAAAACGATGGGTTATAGCCCATGTTTTTTGAAATTTTGAAAAAAAAAGTTAGCCTCGTTTCTCATCATTTTGGACCATGGGCTATAGCCCATATCGTACGGCATACTATAGCGCGCCGTTTTTCATCATTTTTGAAGATTTGAAAAAAATGACGAAATGACAAAAACGATGGGTTATAGCCCATGTTTTTTGAAATTTTGAAAAAAAAAATTAGCCTCGTTTCTCATCATTTTGGACCATGGGCTATAGCCCATATCGTACGGCATACTATAGCGCGCCGTTTTTCATCATTTTTGAAGATTTGAAAAAAATGACGAAATGACAAAAACGATGGGTTATAGCCCATGTTTTTTGAAATTTTGAAAAAAAAAGTTAGCCTCATTTCTCATCATTTTGGACCATGGGCTATAGCCCATATCGTACGGCATACTATAGCACGCCGTTTTTCATCATTTTTGAAGATTTGGAAAAAATGACGAAATGACAAAAACGATGGGTTATAGCCCATGTTTTTTGAAATTTTGAAAAAAAAAGTTAGCCTCGTTTCTCATCATTTTGGACCATGGGCTATAGCCCATATCGTACGGCATACTATAGCGCGCCGTTTTTCATCATTTTTGAAGATTTGAAAAAAATGACGAAATGACAAAAACGATGGGTTATAGCCCATGTTTTTTGAAATTTTGAAAAAAAAAGTTAGCCTCGTTTCTCATCATTTTGGACCATGGGCTATAGCCCATATCGTACGGCATACTATAGCGCGCCGTTTTTCATCATTTTTGAAGATTTGAAAAAAATGACGAAATGACAAAAACGATGGGTTATAGCCCATGTTTTTTGAAATTTTGAAAAAAAAAGTTAGCCTCGTTTCTCATCATTTTGGACCATGGGCTATAGCCCATATCGTACGGCTTACTATAGCGCGCCGTTTTTCATCATTTTTGAAGATTTGAAAAAAATGACGAAATGACAAAAACGATGGGTTATAGCCCATGTTTTTTGAAATTTTGAAAAAAAAAGTTAGCCTCGTTTCTCATCATTTTGGACCATGGGCTATAGCCCATATCGTACGGCATACTATAGCGCGCCGTTTTTCATCATTTTTGAAGATTTGAAAAAAATGACGAAATGACAAAAACGATGGGTTATAGCCCATGTTTTTTGAAATTTTGAAAAAAAAAGTTAGCCTCGTTTCTCATCATTTTGGACCATGGGCTATAGCCCATATCGTACGGCTTACTATAGCGCGCCGTTTTTCATCATTTTTGAAGATTTGAAAAAAATGACGAAATGACAAAAACGATGGGTTATAGCCCATGTTTTTTTAAATTTTGAAAAAAAAAGTTAGCCTCGTTTCTCATCATTTTGGACCATGGGCTATAGCCCATATCGTACGGCATACTATAGCGCGCCGTTTTTCATCATTTTTGAAGATTTGAAAAAAATGACGAAATGACAAAAACGATGGGTTATAGCCTATGTTTTTTGAAATTTTGAAAAAAAAAGTTAGCCTCGTTTCTCATCATTTTGGACCATGGGCTATAGCCCATATCGTACGGCATACTATAGCGCGCCGTTTTTCATCATTTTTGAAGATTTGAAAAAAAGTGACGAAATGACAAAAACGATGGGTTATAGCCCATGTTTTTTGAAATTTTGAAAAAAAAAGTTAGCCTCGTTTCTCATCATTTTGGACCATGGGCTATAGCCCATATCGTACGGCATACTATAGCGCGCCGTTTTTCATCATTTTTGAAGATTTGAAAAAAATGACGAAATGATAAAAACGATGGGTTATAGCCCATGTTTTTTGAAATTTTGAAAAAAAAAGTTAGCCTCGTTTCTCATCATTTTGGACCATGGGCTATAGCCCATATCGTACGGCATACTATAGCGCGCCGTTTTTCATCATTTTTGAAGATTTGAAAAAAATGACGAAATGACAAAAACGATGGGTTATAGCCCATGTTTTTTGAAATTTTGAAAAAAAAAGTTAGCCTCGTTTCTCATCATTTTGGACCATGGGCTATAGCCCATATCGTACGGCATACTATAGCGCGCCGTTTTTCATCATTTTTGAAGATTTGAAAAAAATGACGAAATGACAAAAACGATGGGTTATAGCCCATGTTTTTTGAAATTTTGAAAAAAAAAGTTAGCCTCGTTTCTCATCATTTTGGACCATGGGCTATAGCCCATATCGTACGGCATACTATAGCGCGCCGTTTTTCATCATTTTTGAAGATTTGAAAAAAATGACGAAATGACAAAAACGATGGGTTATAGCCCATGTTTTTTGAAATTTTGAAAAAAAAAGTTAGCCTCGTTTCTCATCATTTTGGACCATGGGCTATAGCCCATATCGTACGGCATACTATAGCGCGCCGTTTTTCATCATTTTTGAAGATTTTAAAAAAAGTGACGAAATGACAAAAACGATGGGTTATAGCCCATGTTTTTTGAAATTTTGAAAAAAAAAGTTAGCCTCGTTTCTCATCATTTTGGACCATGGGCTATAGCCCATATCGTACGGCATACTATAGCGCGCCGTTTTTCATCATTTTTGAAGATTTGAAAAAAATGACGAAATGACAAAAACGATGGGTTATAGCCCATGTTTTTTGAAATTTTGAAAAAAAAAGTTAGCCTCGTTTCTCATCATTTTGGACCATGGGCTATAGCCCATATCGTACGGCATACTATAGCGCGCCGTTTTTCATCATTTTTGAAGATTTGAAAAAAATGACGAAATGACAAAAACGATGGGTTATAGCCCATGTTTTTTGAAATTTTGAAAAAAAAAGTTAGCCTCGTTTCTCATCATTTTGGACCATGGGCTATAGCCCATATCGTACGGCATACTATAGCGCGCCGTTTTTCATCATTTTTGAAGATTTGAAAAAAATGACGAAATGATAAAAACGATGGGTTATAGCCCATGTTTTTTGAAATTTTGAAAAAAAAAGTTAGCCTCGTTTCTCATCATTTTGGACCATGGGCTATAGCCCATATCGTACGGCATACTATAGCGCGCCGTTTTTCATCATTTTTGAAGATTTGAAAAAAATGACGAAATGACAAAAACGATGGGTTATAGCCCATGTTTTTTGAAATTTTGAAAAAAAAAGTTAGCCTCGTTTCTCATCATTTTGGACCATGGGCTATAGCCCATATCGTACGGCATACTATAGCGCGCCGTTTTTCATCATTTTTGAAGATTTGAAAAAAATGACGAAATGATAAAAACGATGGGTTATAGCCCATGTTTTTTGAAATTTTGAAAAAAAAAGTTAGCCTCGTTTCTCATCATTTTGGACCATGGGCTATAGCCCATATCGTACGGCATACTATAGCGCGCCGTTTTTCATCATTTTTGAAGATTTGAAAAAAATGACGAAATGACAAAAACGATGGGTTATAGCCCATGTTTTTTGAAATTTTGAAAAAAAAAGTTAGCCTCGTTTCTCATCATTTTGGACCATGGGCTATAGCCCATATCGTACGGCATACTATAGCGCGCCGTTTTTCATCATTTTTGAAGATTTGAAAAAAATTACGAAATGACAAAAACGATGGGTTATAGCCCATGTTTTTTGAAATTTTGAAAAAAAAAGTTAGCCTCGTTTCTCATCATTTTGGACCATGGGCTATAGCCCATATCGTACGGCATACTATAGCGCGCCGTTTTTCATCATTTTTGAAGATTTGAAAAAAGTGACGAAATGACAAAAACGATGGGTTATAGCCCATGTTTTTTGAAATTTTGAAAAAAAAAGTTAGCCTCGTTTCTCATCATTTTGGACCATGGGCTATAGCCCATATTGTACGGCTTACTATAGCGCGCCGTTTTTCATCATTTTTGAAGATTTGAAAAAATTACGAAATGACAAAAACGATGGGTTATAAACCATGTTTTTTGAAATTTTGAAAAAAAAAGTTAGCCTCGTTTCTCATCATTTTGGACCATGGGCTATAGCCCATATCGTACGGCATACTATAGCGCGCCGTTTTTCATCATTTTTGAAGATTTGAAAAAAATGACGAAATGACAAAAACGATGGGTTATAGCCTATGTTTTTTGAAATTTTGAAAAAAAAAGTTAGCCTCGTTTCTCATCATTTTGGACCATGGGCTATAGCCCATATCGTACGGCATACTATAGCGCGCCGTTTTTCATCATTTTTGAAGATTTGAAAAAAAGTGACGAAATGACAAAAACGATGGGTTATAGCCCATGTTTTTTGAAATTTTGAAAAAAAAAGTTAGCCTCGTTTCTCATCATTTTGGACCATGGGCTATAGCCCATATCGTACGGCATACTATAGCGCGCCGTTTTTCATCATTTTTGAAGATTTGAAAAAAATGACGAAATGACAAAAACGATGGGTTATAGCCCATGTTTTTTGAAATTTTGAAAAAAAAAGTTAGCCTCGTTTCTCATCATTTTGGACCATGGGCTATAGCCCATATCGTACGGCATACTATAGCGCGCCGTTTTTCATCATTTTTGAAGATTTGAAAAAAATGACGAAATGACAAAAACGATGGGTTATAGCCCATGTTTTTTGAAATTTTGAAAAAAAAAGTTAGCCTCGTTTCTCATCATTTTGGACCATGGGCTATAGCCCATATCGTACGGCATACTATAGCGCGCCGTTTTTCATCATTTTTGAAGATTTGAAAAAAAGTGACGAAATGACAAAAACGATGGGTTATAGCCCATGTTTTTTGAAATTTTGAAAAAAAAAGTTAGCCTCGTTTCTCATAATTTTGGACCATGGGCTATAGCCCATATCGTACGGCTTACTATAGCGCGCCGTTTTTCATCATTTTTGAAGATTTAAAAAAAATGACGAAATGACAAAAACGATGGGTTATAGCCCATGTTTTTTGAAATTTTGAAAAAAAAAGTTAGCCTCGTTTCTCATCATTTTGGACCATGGGCTATAGCCCATATCGTACGGCATACTATAGCGCGCCGTTTTTCATCATTTTTGAAGATTTGAAAAAAATGACGAAATGACAAAAACGATGGGTTATAGCCCATGTTTTTTGAAATTTTGAAAAAAAAAGTTAGCCTCGTTTCTCATCATTTTGGACCATGGGCTATAGCCCATATCGTACGGCATACTATAGCGCGCCGTTTTTCATCATTTTTGAAGATTTGAAAAAAATGACGAAATGACAAAAACGATGGGTTATAGCCCATGTTTTTTGAAATTTTGAAAAAAAAAGTTAGCCTCGTTTCTCATCATTTTGGACCATGGGCTATAGCCCATATCGTACGGCATACTATAGCGCGCCGTTTTTCATCATTTTTGAAGATTTGAAAAAGATGACGAAATGATAAAAACGATGGGTTATAGCCCATGTTTTTTGAAATTTTGAAAAAAAAAGTTAGCCTCGTTTCTCATCATTTTGGACCATGGGCTATAGCCCATATCGTACGGCATACTATAGCGTGCCGTTTTTCATCATTTTTGAAGATTTGAAAAAAATGACGAAATGACAAAAACGATGGGTTATAGCCCATGTTTTTTGAAATTTTGAAAAAAAAAGTTAGCCTCGTTTCTCATCATTTTGGACCATGGGCTATAGCCCATATCGTACGGCATACTATAGCGCGCCGTTTTTCATCATTTTTGAAGATTTGAAAAAAATGACGAAATGACAAAAACGATGGGTTATAGCCCATGTTTTTTGAAATTTTGAAAAAAAAAGTTAGCCTCGTTTCTCATCATTTTGGACCATGGGCTATAGCCCATATCGTACGGCATACTATAGCGCGCCGTTTTTCATCATTTTTGAAGATTTGAAAAAAATGACGAAATGACAAAAACGATGGGTTATAGCCCATGTTTTTTGAAATTTTGAAAAAAAAAGTTAGCCTCGTTTCTCATCATTTTGGACCATGGGCTATAGCCCATATCGTACGACATACTATAGCGCGCCGTTTTTCATCATTTTTGAAGATTTGAAAAAAATGACGAAATGACAAAAACGATGGGTTATAGCCCATGTTTTTTGAAATTTTGAAAAAAAAAGTTAGCCTCGTTTCTCATCATTTTGGACCATGGGCTATAGCCCATATCGTACGGCATACTATAGCGCGCCGTTTTTCATCATTTTTGAAGATTTGAAAAAAATGACGAAATGACAAAAACGATGGGTTATAGCCCATGTTTTTTGAAATTTTGAAAAAAAAAGTTAGCCTCGTTTCTCATCATTTTGGACCATGGGCTATAGCCCATATCGTACGGCATACTATAGCGCGCCGTTTTTCATCATTTTTGAAGATTTGAAAAAAATGACGAAATGACAAAAACGATGGGTTATAGCCCATGTTTTTTGAAATTTTGAAAAAAAAAGTTAGCCTCGTTTCTCATCATTTTGGACCATGGGCTATAGCCCATATCGTACGGCATACTATAGCGCGCCGTTTTTCATCATTTTTGAAGATTTGAAAAAAATGACGAAATGACAAAAACGATGGGTTATAGCCCATGTTTTTTGAAATTTTGAAAAAAAAAGTTAGCCTCGTTTCTCATCATTTTGGACCATGGGCTATAGCCCATATCGTACGGCATACTATAGCGCGCCGTTTTTCATCATTTTTGAAGATTTGAAAAAAATGACGAAATGACAAAAACGATGGGTTATAGCCCATGTTTTTTGAAATTTTGAAAAAAAAAGTTAGCCTCGTTTCTCATCATTTTGGACCATGGGCTATAGCCCATATCGTACGACATACTATAGCGCGCCGTTTTTCATCATTTTTGAAGATTTGAAAAAAATGACGAAATGACAAAAACGATGGGTTATAGCCCATGTTTTTTGAAATTTTGAAAAAAAAAGTTAGCCTCGTTTCTCATCATTTTGGACCATGGGCTATAGCCCATATCGTACGGCATACTATAGCGCGCCGTTTTTCATCATTTTTGAAGATTTGAAAAAAATGACGAAATGACAAAAACGATGGGTTATAGCCCATGTTTTTTGAAATTTTGAAAAAAAAAGTTAGCCTCGTTTCTCATCATTTTGGACCATGGGCTATAGCCCATATCGTACGGCATACTATAGCGCGCCGTTTTTCATCATTTTTGAAGATTTGAAAAAAATGACGAAATGACAAAAACGATGGGTTATAGCCCATGTTTTTTGAAATTTTGAAAAAAAAAGTTAGCCTCGTTTCTCATCATTTTGGACCATGGGCTATAGCCCATATCGTACGGCATACTATAGCGTGCCGTTTTTCATCATTTTTGAAGATTTGAAAAAACATGACGAAATGACAAAAACGATGGGTTATAGCCCATATTTTTTGAAATTTTGAAAAAAAAAGTTAGCCTCGTTTCTCATCATTTTGGACCATGGGCTATAGCCCATATCGTACGGCATACTATAGCGCGCCGTTTTTCATCATTTTTGAAGATTTGAAAAAAATGACGAAATGACAAAAACGATGGGTTATAGCCCATGTTTTTTGAAATTTTGAAAAAAAAAGTTAGCCTCGTTTCTCATCATTTTGGACCATGGGCTATAGCCCATATCGTACGGCATACTATAGCGCGCCGTTTTTCATCATTTTTGAAGATTTGAAAAAAATGACGAAATGACAAAAACGATGGGTTATAGCCCATGTTTTTTGAAATTTTGAAAAAAAAAGTTAGCCTCGTTTCTCATCATTTTGGACCATGGGCTATAGCCCATATCGTACGGCATACTATAGCGCGCCTTTTTTCATCATTTTTGAAGATTTGAAAAAAATGACGAAATGACAAAAACGATGGGTTATAGCCCATGTTTTTTGAAATTTTGAAAAAAAAAGTTAGCCTCGTTTCTCATAATTTTGGACCATGGGCTATAGCCCATATCGTACGGCATACTATAGCGCGCCGTTTTTCATCATTTTTGAAGATTTGAAAAAAATGACGAAATGACAAAAACGATGGGTTATAGCCCATGTTTTTTGAAATTTTGAAAAAAAAAGTTAGCCTCGTTTCTCATCATTTTGCACCATGGGCTATAGCCCATATCGTACGGCATACTATAGCGCGCCGTTTTTCATCATTTTTGAAGATTTGAAAAAAAGTGACGAAATGACAAAAACGATGGGTTATAGCCCATGTTTTTTGAAATTTTGAAAAAAAAAGTTAGCCTCGTTTCTCATCATTTTGGACCATGGGCTATAGCCCATATCGTACGGCATACTATAGCGCGCCGTTTTTCATCATTTTTGAAGATTTGAAAAAAAGTGACGAAATGACAAAAACGATGGGTTATAGCCCATGTTTTTTGAAATTTTGAAAAAAAAAGTTAGCCTCGTTTCTCATCATTTTGGACCATGGGCTATAGCCCATATCGTACGGCATACTATAGCGCGCCGTTTTTCATCATTTTTGAAGATTTGAAAAAAATGACGAAATGACAAAAACGATGGGTTATAGCCCATGTTTTTTGAAATTTTGAAAAAAAAAGTTAGCCTCGTTTCTCATAATTTTGGACCATGGGCTATAGCCCATATCGTACGGCATACTATAGCACGCCGTTTTTTCATCATTTTTGAAGATTTGAAAAAAATGACGAAATGACAAAAACGATGGGTTATAGCCCATGTTTTTTGAAATTTTGAAAAAAAAAGTTAGCCTCGTTTCTCATAATTTTGGACCATGGGCTATAGCCCATATCGTACGGCATACTATAGCACGCCGTTTTTTCATCATTTTTGAAGATTTGAAAAAAATGACGAAATGACAAAAACGATGGGTTATAGCCCATGTTTTTTGAAATTTTGAAAAAAAAAGTTAGCCTCGTTTCTCATCATTTTGGACCATGGGCTATAGCCCATATCGTACGGCTTACTATAGCGCGCCGTTTTTCATCATTTTTGAAGATTTGAAAAAAATGACGAAATGACAAAAACGATGGGTTATAGCCCATGTTTTTTGAAATTTTGAAAAAAAAAGTTAGCCTCGTTTCTCATCATTTTGGACCATGGGCTATAGCCCATATCGTACGCATACTATAGCGCGCCGTTTTTCATCATTTTTGAAGATTTGAAAAAAATGACGAAATGACAAAAACGATGGGTTATAGCCCATGTTTTTTGAAATTTTGAAAAAAAAAGTTAGCCTCGTTTCTCATAATTTTGGACCATGGGCTATAGCCCATATCGTACGGCATACTATAGCGCGCCGTTTTTCATCATTTTTGAAGATTTGAAAAAAATTACGAAATGACAAAAACGATGGGTTATAGCCCATGTTTTTTGAAATTTTGAAAAAAAAAGTTAGCCTCGTTTCTCATCATTTTGGACCATGGGCTATAGCTCATATCGTACGGCTTACTATAGCGCGCCGTTTTTCACCATTTTTGAAGATTTAAAAAAAATGACGAAATGACAAAAACGATGGGTTATAGCCCATGTTTTTTGAAATTTTGAAAAAAAAAGTTAGCCTCGTTTCTCATCATTTTGGACCATGGGCTATAGCCCATATCGTACGGCATACTATAGCGCGCCGTTTTTCATCATTTTTGAAGATTTGAAAAAAATGACGAAATGACAAAAACGATGGGTTATAGCCCATGTTTTTTGAAATTTTGAAAAAAAAAGTTAGCCTCGTTTCTCATCATTTTGGACCATGGGCTATAGCCCATATCGTACGGCATACTATAGCGCGCCGTTTTTCATCATTTTTGAAGATTTGAAAAAAATGACGAAATGATAAAAACGATGGGTTATAGCCCATGTTTTTTGAAATTTTGAAAAAAAAAGTTAGCCTCGTTTCTCATCATTTTGGACCATGGGCTATAGCCCATATCGTACGGCATACTATAGCGCGCCGTTTTTCATCATTTTTGAAGATTTGAAAAAAATGACGAAATGACAAAAACGATGGGTTATAGCCCATGTTTTTTGAAATTTTGAAAAAAAAAGTTAGCCTCGTTTCTCATCATTTTGGACCATGGGCTATAGCCCATATCGTACGGCATACTATAGCGCGCCGTTTTTCATCATTTTTGAAGATTTGAAAAAAATGACGAAATGACAAAAAAGATGGGTTATAGCCCATGTTTTTTGAAATTTTGAAAAAAAAAGTTAGCCTCGTTTCTCATCATTTTGGACCATGGGCTATAGCCCATATCGTACGGCATACTATAGCGCGCCGTTTTTCATCATTTTTGAAGATTTGAAAAAAATGACGAAATGACAAAAACGATGGGTTATAGCCCATGTTTTTTGAAATTTTGAAAAACAAAGTTAGCCTCGTTTCTCATCATTTTGGACCATGGGCTACAGCCCATATCGTACGGCATACTATAGCGCGCCGTTTTTCATCATTTTTGAAGATTTGAAAAAAATGACGAAATGACAAAAACGATGGGTTATAGCCCATGTTTTTTGAAATTTTGAAAAAAAAAGTTAGCCTCGTTTCTCATCATTTTGGACCATGGGCTATAGCCCATATCGTACGGCATACTATAGCGCGCCGTTTTTCATCATTTTTGAAGATTTGAAAAAAATGACGAAATGACAAAAACGATGGGTTATAGCCCATGTTTTTTGAAATTTTGAAAAAAAAAGTTAGCCTCGTTTCTCATCATTTTGGACCATGGGCTATAGCCCATATCGTACGGCATACTATAGCGTGCCGTTTTTCATCATTTTTGAAGATTTGAAAAAAATGACAAAATGACAAAAACGATGGGTTATAGCCCATGTTTTTTGAAATTTTGAAAAAAAAAGTTAGCCTCGTTTCTCATCATTTTGGTCCATGGGCTATAGCCCATATCGTACGGCATACTATAGCGCGCCGTTTTTCATCATTTTTGAAGATTTGAAAAAAATGACGAAATGACAAAAACGATGGGTTATAGCCCATGTTTTTTGAAATTTTGAAAAAAAAAGTTAGCCTCGTTTCTCATCATTTTGGACCATGGGCTATAGCCCATATCGTACGGCATACTATAGCGCGCCGTTTTTCATCATTTTTGAAGATTTGAAAAAAATGACGAAATGATAAAAACGATGGGTTATAGCCCATGTTTTTTGAAATTTTGAAAAAAAAAGTTAGCCTCGTTTCTCATCATTTTGGACCATGGGCTATAGCCCATATCGTACGGCATACTATAGCGCGCCGTTTTTCATCATTTTTGAAGATTTGAAAAAAATGACGAAATGACAAAAAAGATGGGTTATAGCCCATGTTTTTTGAAATTTTGAAAAAAAAAGTTAGCCTCGTTTCTCATCATTTTGGACCATGGGCTATAGCCCATATCGTACGGCATACTATAGCGCGCCGTTTTTCATCATTTTTGAAGATTTGAAAAAAATGACGAAATGACAAAAACGATGGGTTATAGCCCATGTTTTTTGAAATTTTGAAAAACAAAGTTAGCCTCGTTTCTCATCATTTTGGACCATGGGCTACAGCCCATATCGTACGGCATACTATAGCGCGCCGTTTTTCATCATTTTTGAAGATTTGAAAAAAATGACGAAATGACAAAAACGATGGGTTATAGCCCATGTTTTTTGAAATTTTGAAAAAAAAAGTTAGCCTCGTTTCTCATCATTTTGGACCATGGGCTATAGCCCATATCGTACGGCATACTATAGCGCGCCGTTTTTCATCATTTTTGAAGATTTGAAAAAAATGACGAAATGACAAAAACGATGGGTTATAGCCCATGTTTTTTGAAATTTTGAAAAAAAAAGTTAGCCTCGTTTCTCATCATTTTGGACCATGGGCTATAGCCCATATCGTACGCATACTATAGCGCGCCGTTTTTCATCATTTTTGAAGATTTGAAAAAAATGACGAAATGACAAAAACGATGGGTTATAGCCCATGTTTTTTGAAATTTTGAAAAAAAAAGTTAGCCTCGTTTCTCATAATTTTGGACCATGGGCTATAGCCCATATCGTACGGCATACTATAGCGCGCCGTTTTTCATCATTTTTGAAGATTTGAAAAAAATTACGAAATGACAAAAACGATGGGTTATAGCCCATGTTTTTTGAAATTTTGAAAAAAAAAGTTAGCCTCGTTTCTCATCATTTTGGACCATGGGCTATAGCTCATATCGTACGGCTTACTATAGCGCGCCGTTTTTCACCATTTTTGAAGATTTAAAAAAAATGACGAAATGACAAAAACGATGGGTTATAGCCCATGTTTTTTGAAATTTTGAAAAAAAAAGTTAGCCTCGTTTCTCATCATTTTGGACCATGGGCTATAGCCCATATCGTACGGCATACTATAGCGCGCCGTTTTTCATCATTTTTGAAGATTTGAAAAAAATGACGAAATGACAAAAACGATGGGTTATAGCCCATGTTTTTTGAAATTTTGAAAAAAAAAGTTAGCCTCGTTTCTCATCATTTTGGACCATGGGCTATAGCCCATATCGTACGGCATACTATAGCGCGCCGTTTTTCATCATTTTTGAAGATTTGAAAAAAATGACGAAATGATAAAAACGATGGGTTATAGCCCATGTTTTTTGAAATTTTGAAAAAAAAAGTTAGCCTCGTTTCTCATCATTTTGGACCATGGGCTATAGCCCATATCGTACGGCATACTATAGCGCGCCGTTTTTCATCATTTTTGAAGATTTGAAAAAAATGACGAAATGACAAAAACGATGGGTTATAGCCCATGTTTTTTGAAATTTTGAAAAAAAAAGTTAGCCTCGTTTCTCATCATTTTGGACCATGGGCTATAGCCCATATCGTACGGCATACTATAGCGCGCCGTTTTTCATCATTTTTGAAGATTTGAAAAAAATGACGAAATGACAAAAAAGATGGGTTATAGCCCATGTTTTTTGAAATTTTGAAAAAAAAAGTTAGCCTCGTTTCTCATCATTTTGGACCATGGGCTATAGCCCATATCGTACGGCATACTATAGCGCGCCGTTTTTCATCATTTTTGAAGATTTGAAAAAAATGACGAAATGACAAAAACGATGGGTTATAGCCCATGTTTTTTGAAATTTTGAAAAACAAAGTTAGCCTCGTTTCTCATCATTTTGGACCATGGGCTACAGCCCATATCGTACGGCATACTATAGCGCGCCGTTTTTCATCATTTTTGAAGATTTGAAAAAAATGACGAAATGACAAAAACGATGGGTTATAGCCCATGTTTTTTGAAATTTTGAAAAAAAAAGTTAGCCTCGTTTCTCATCATTTTGGACCATGGGCTATAGCCCATATCGTACGGCATACTATAGCGCGCCGTTTTTCATCATTTTTGAAGATTTGAAAAAAATGACGAAATGACAAAAACGATGGGTTATAGCCCATGTTTTTTGAAATTTTGAAAAAAAAAGTTAGCCTCGTTTCTCATCATTTTGGACCATGGGCTATAGCCCATATCGTACGGCATACTATAGCGTGCCGTTTTTCATCATTTTTGAAGATTTGAAAAAAATGACAAAATGACAAAAACGATGGGTTATAGCCCATGTTTTTTGAAATTTTGAAAAAAAAAGTTAGCCTCGTTTCTCATCATTTTGGTCCATGGGCTATAGCCCATATCGTACGGCATACTATAGCGCGCCGTTTTTCATCATTTTTGAAGATTTGAAAAAAATGACGAAATGACAAAAACGATGGGTTATAGCCCATGTTTTTTGAAATTTTGAAAAAAAAAGTTAGCCTCGTTTCTCATCATTTTGGACCATGGGCTATAGCCCATATCGTACGGCATACTATAGCGCGCCGTTTTTCATCATTTTTGAAGATTTGAAAAAAATGACGAAATGATAAAAACGATGGGTTATAGCCCATGTTTTTTGAAATTTTGAAAAAAAAAGTTAGCCTCGTTTCTCATCATTTTGGACCATGGGCTATAGCCCATATCGTACGGCATACTATAGCGCGCCGTTTTTCATCATTTTTGAAGATTTGAAAAAAATGACGAAATGACAAAAACGATGGGTTATAGCCCATGTTTTTTGAAATTTTGAAAAAAAAAGTTAGCCTCGTTTCTCATCATTTTGGACCATGGGCTATAGCCCATATCGTACGGCATACTATAGCGCGCCGTTTTTCATCATTTTTGAAGATTTGAAAAAAATGACGAAATGACAAAAACGATGGGTTATAGCCCATGTTTTTTGAAATTTTGAAAAAAAAAGTTAGCCTCGTTTCTCATCATTTTGGACCATGGGCTATAGCCCATATCGTACGGCATACTATAGCGCGCCGTTTTTCATCATTTTTGAAGATTTGAAAAAAATGACGAAATGATAAAAACGATGGGTTATAGCCCATGTTTTTTGAAATTTTGAAAAAAAAAGTTAGCCTCGTTTCTCATCATTTTGGACCATGGGCTATAGCCCATATCGTACGGCATACTATAGCGCGCCGTTTTTCATCATTTTTGAAGATTTGAAAAAAATGACGAAATGACAAAAACGATGGGTTATAGCCCATGTTTTTTGAAATTTTGAAAAAAAAAGTTAGCCTCGTTTCTCATCATTTTGGACCATGGGCTATAGCCCATATCGTACGGCATACTATAGCGCGCCGTTTTTCATCATTTTTGAAGATTTGAAAAAAATGACGAAATGACAAAAACGATGGGTTATAGCCCATGTTTTTTGAAATTTTGAAAAAAAAAGTTAGCCTCGTTTCTCATCATTTTGGACCATGGGCTATAGCCCATATCGTACGGCATACTATAGCGCGCCGTTTTTCATCATTTTTGAAGATTTGAAAAAAATGACGAAATGACAAAAACGATGGGTTATAGCCCATGTTTTTTGAAATTTTGAAAAACAAAGTTAGCCTCGTTTCTCATCATTTTGGACCATGGGCTACAGCCCATATCGTACGGCATACTATAGCGCGCCGTTTTTCATCATTTTTGAAGATTTGAAAAAAATGACGAAATGACAAAAACGATGGGTTATAGCCCATGTTTTTTGAAATTTTGAAAAAAAAAGTTAGCCTCGTTTCTCATCATTTTGGACCATGGGCTATAGCCCATATCGTACGGCATACTATAGCGCGCCGTTTTTCATCATTTTTGAAGATTTGAAAAAAATGACGAAATGACAAAAACGATGGGTTATAGCCCATGTTTTTTGAAATTTTGAAAAAAAAAGTTAGCCTCGTTTCTCATCATTTTGGACCATGGGCTATAGCCCATATCGTACGGCATACTATAGCGTGCCGTTTTTCATCATTTTTGAAGATTTGAAAAAAATGACAAAATGACAAAAACGATGGGTTATAGCCCATGTTTTTTGAAATTTTGAAAAAAAAAGTTAGCCTCGTTTCTCATCATTTTGGTCCATGGGCTATAGCCCATATCGTACGGCATACTATAGCGCGCCGTTTTTCATCATTTTTGAAGATTTGAAAAAAATGACGAAATGACAAAAACGATGGGTTATAGCCCATGTTTTTTGAAATTTTGAAAAAAAAAGTTAGCCTCGTTTCTCATCATTTTGGACCATGGGCTATAGCCCATATCGTACGGCATACTATAGCGCGCCGTTTTTCATCATTTTTGAAGATTTGAAAAAAAGTGACGAAATGACAAAAACGATGGGTTATAGCCCATGTTTTTTTAAATTTTGAAAAAAAAAGTTAGCCTCGTTTCTCATCATTTTGGACCATGGGCTATAGCCCATATCGTACGGCATACTATAGCGCGCCTTTTTTCATCATTTTTGAAGATTTGAAAAAAATGACGAAATGACAAAAACGATGGGTTATAGCCCATGTTTTTTGAAATTTTGAAAAAAAAAGTTAGCCTCGTTTCTCATAATTTTGGACCATGGGCTATAGCCCATATCGTACGGCATACTATAGCACGCCGTTTTTCATCATTTTTGAAGATTTGAAAAAAATGACGAAATGACAAAAACGATGGGTTATAGCCCATGTTTTTTGAAATTTTGGAAAAAAAAGTTAGCCTCGTTTCTCATCATTTTGGACCATGGGCTATAGCCCATATCGTACGGCTTTCTATAGCGCGCCGTTTTTCATCATTTTTGAAGATTTGAAAAAAATGACGAAATGACAAAAACGATGGGTTATAGCCCATGTTTTTTGAAATTTTGAAAAAAAAAGTTAGCCTCGTTTCTCATCATTTTGGACCATGGGCTATAGCCCATATCGTACGGCATACTATACCGCGCCGTTTTTCATCATTTTTGAAGATTTGAAAAAAATGACGAAATGACAAAAACGATGGGTTATAGCCCATGTTTTTTGAAATTTTGAAAAAAAAAGTTAGCCTCGTTTCTCATCATTTTGGACCATGGGCTATAGCCCATATCGTACGGCATACTATAGCGCGCCGTTTTTCATCATTTTTGAAGATTTGAAAAAAATGACGAAATGACAAAAACGATGGGTTATAGCCCATGTTTTTTGAAATTTTGAAAAAAAAAGTTAGCCTCGTTTCTCATCATTTTGGACCATGGGCTATAGCCCATATCGTACGGCATACTATAGCGCGCCGTTTTTCATCATTTTTGAAGATTTGAAAAAAAGTGACGAAATGACAAAAACGATGGGTTATAGCCCATGTTTTTTGAAATTTTGAAAAAAAAAGTTAGCCTCGTTTCTCATCATTTTGGACCATGGGCTATAGCCCATATCGTACGGCATACTATAGCGCGCCGTTTTTCATCATTTTTGAAGATTTGAAAAAAAGTGACGAAATGACAAAAACGATGGGTTATAGCCCATGTTTTTTGAAATTTTGAAAAAAAAAGTTAGCCTCGTTTCTCATCATTTTGGACCATGGGCTATAGCCCATATCGTACGGCATACTATAGCGCGCCTTTTTTCATCATTTTTGAAGATTTGAAAAAAATGACGAAATGACAAAAACGATGGGTTATAGCCCATGTTTTTTGAAATTTTGAAAAAAAAAGTTAGCCTCGTTTCTCATAATTTTGGACCATGGGCTATAGCCCATATCGTACGGCATACTATAGCACGCCGTTTTTCATCATTTTTGAAGATTTGAAAAAAATGACGAAATGACAAAAACGATGGGTTATAGCCCATGTTTTTTGAAATTTTGAAAAAAAAAGTTAGCCTCGTTTCTCATCATTTTGGACCATGGGCTATAGCCCATATCGTACGGCTTACTATAGCGCGCCGTTTTTCATCATTTTTGAAGATTTGAAAAAAATGGCTGAAATGACAAAAACGATGGGTTATAGCCCATGTTTTTTGAAATTTTGAAAAAAAAAGTTAGCCTCGTTTCTCATCATTTTGGACCATGGGCTATAGCCCATATCGTACGGCATACTATAGCGCGCCGTTTTTCATCATTTTTGAAGATTTGAAAAAAAGTGACGAAATGACAAAAACGATGGGTTATAGCCCATGTTTTTTGAAATTTTGAAAAAAAAAGTTAGCCTCGTTTCTCATCATTTTGGACCATGGGCTATAGCCCATATCGTACGGCATACTATAGCGCGCCGTTTTTCATCATTTTTGAAGATTTGAAAAAAATGACGAAATGACAAAAACGATGGGTTATAGCCCATGTTTTTTGAAATTTTGAAAAAAAAAGTTAGCCTCGTTTCTCATAATTTTGGACCATGGGCTATAGCCCATATCGTACGGCATACTATAGCACGCCGTTTTTTCATCATTTTTGAAGATTTGAAAAAAATGACAAAATGACAAAAACGATGGGTTATAGCCCATGTTTTTTGAAATTTTGAAAAAAAAAGTTAGCCTCGTTTCTCATCATTTTGGACCATGGGCTATAGCCCATATCGTACGGCTTACTATAGCGCGCCGTTTTTCATCATTTTTGAAGATTTGAAAAAAATGACGAAATGACAAAAACGATGGGTTATAGCCCATGTTTTTTGAAATTTTGAAAAAAAAAGTTAGCCTCGTTTCTCATCATTTTGGACCATGGGCTATAGCCCATATCGTACGCATACTATAGCGCGCCGTTTTTCATCATTTTTGAAGATTTGAAAAAAATGACGAAATGACAAAAACGATGGGTTATAGCCCATGTTTTTTGAAATTTTGAAAAAAAAAGTTAGCCTCGTTTCTCATAATTTTGGACCATGGGCTATAGCCCATATCGTACGGCATACTATAGCGCGCCGTTTTTCATCATTTTTGAAGATTTGAAAAAAATTACGAAATGACAAAAACGATGGGTTATAGCCCATGTTTTTTGAAATTTTGAAAAAAAAAGTTAGCCTCGTTTCTCATCATTTTGGACCATGGGCTATAGCCCATATCGTACGGCTTACTATAGCGCGCCGTTTTTCACCATTTTTGAAGATTTAAAAAAAATGACGAAATGACAAAAACGATGGGTTATAGCCCATGTTTTTTGAAATTTTGAAAAAAAAAGTTAGCCTCGTTTCTCATCATTTTGGACCATGGGCTATAGCCCATATCGTACGGCATACTATAGCGCGCCGTTTTTCATCATTTTTGAAGATTTGAAAAAAATGACGAAATGACAAAAACGATGGGTTATAGCCCATGTTTTTTGAAATTTTGAAAAAAAAAGTTAGCCTCGTTTCTCATCATTTTGGACCATGGGCTATAGCCCATATCGTACGGCATACTATAGCGCGCCGTTTTTCATCATTTTTGAAGATTTGAAAAAAATGACGAAATGATAAAAACGATGGGTTATAGCCCATGTTTTTTGAAATTTTGAAAAAAAAAGTTAGCCTCGTTTCTCATCATTTTGGACCATGGGCTATAGCCCATATCGTACGGCATACTATAGCGCGCCGTTTTTCATCATTTTTGAAGATTTGAAAAAAATGACGAAATGACAAAAACGATGGGTTATAGCCCATGTTTTTTGAAATTTTGAAAAAAAAAGTTAGCCTCGTTTCTCATCATTTTGGACCATGGGCTATAGCCCATATCGTACGGCATACTATAGCGCGCCGTTTTTCATCATTTTTGAAGATTTGAAAAAAATGACGAAATGACAAAAACGATGGGTTATAGCCCATGTTTTTTGAAATTTTGAAAAAAAAAGTTAGCCTCGTTTCTCATCATTTTGGACCATGGGCTATAGCCCATATCGTACGGCATACTATAGCGCGCCGTTTTTCATCATTTTTGAAGATTTGAAAAAAATGACGAAATGACAAAAACGATGGGTTATAGCCCATGTTTTTTGAAATTTTGAAAAACAAAGTTAGCCTCGTTTCTCATCATTTTGGACCATGGGCTACAGCCCATATCGTACGGCATACTATAGCGCGCCGTTTTTCATCATTTTTGAAGATTTGAAAAAAATGACGAAATGACAAAAACGATGGGTTATAGCCCATGTTTTTTGAAATTTTGAAAAAAAAAGTTAGCCTCGTTTCTCATCATTTTGGACCATGGGCTATAGCCCATATCGTACGGCATACTATAGCGCGCCGTTTTTCATCATTTTTGAAGATTTGAAAAAAATGACGAAATGACAAAAACGATGGGTTATAGCCCATGTTTTTTGAAATTTTGAAAAAAAAAGTTAGCCTCGTTTCTCATCATTTTGGACCATGGGCTATAGCCCATATCGTACGGCATACTATAGCGTGCCGTTTTTCATCATTTTTGAAGATTTGAAAAAAATGACAAAATGACAAAAACGATGGGTTATAGCCCATGTTTTTTGAAATTTTGAAAAAAAAAGTTAGCCTCGTTTCTCATCATTTTGGTCCATGGGCTATAGCCCATATCGTACGGCATACTATAGCGCGCCGTTTTTCATCATTTTTGAAGATTTGAAAAAAATGACGAAATGACAAAAACGATGGGTTATAGCCCATGTTTTTTGAAATTTTGAAAAAAAAAGTTAGCCTCGTTTCTCATCATTTTGGACCATGGGCTATAGCCCATATCGTACGGCATACTATAGCGCGCCGTTTTTCATCATTTTTGAAGATTTGAAAAAAATGACGAAATGATAAAAACGATGGGTTATAGCCCATGTTTTTTGAAATTTTGAAAAAAAAAGTTAGCCTCGTTTCTCATCATTTTGGACCATGGGCTATAGCCCATATCGTACGGCATACTATAGCGCGCCGTTTTTCATCATTTTTGAAGATTTGAAAAAAATGACGAAATGACAAAAACGATGGGTTATAGCCCATGTTTTTTGAAATTTTGAAAAAAAAAGTTAGCCTCGTTTCTCATCATTTTGGACCATGGGCTATAGCCCATATCGTACGGCATACTATAGCGCGCCGTTTTTCATCATTTTTGAAGATTTGAAAAAAATGACGAAATGACAAAAACGATGGGTTATAGCCCATGTTTTTTGAAATTTTGAAAAAAAAAGTTAGCCTCGTTTCTCATCATTTTGGACCATGGGCTATAGCCCATATCGTACGGCATACTATAGCGCGCCGTTTTTCATCATTTTTGAAGATTTGAAAAAAATGACGAAATGATAAAAACGATGGGTTATAGCCCATGTTTTTTGAAATTTTGAAAAAAAAAGTTAGCCTCGTTTCTCATCATTTTGGACCATGGGCTATAGCCCATATCGTACGGCATACTATAGCGCGCCGTTTTTCATCATTTTTGAAGATTTGAAAAAAATGACGAAATGACAAAAACGATGGGTTATAGCCCATGTTTTTTGAAATTTTGAAAAAAAAAGTTAGCCTCGTTTCTCATCATTTTGGACCATGGGCTATAGCCCATATCGTACGGCATACTATAGCGCGCCGTTTTTCATCATTTTTGAAGATTTGAAAAAAATGACGAAATGACAAAAACGATGGGTTATAGCCCATGTTTTTTGAAATTTTGAAAAAAAAAGTTAGCCTCGTTTCTCATCATTTTGGACCATGGGCTATAGCCCATATCGTACGGCATACTATAGCGCGCCGTTTTTCATCATTTTTGAAGATTTGAAAAAAATGACGAAATGACAAAAACGATGGGTTATAGCCCATGTTTTTTGAAATTTTGAAAAACAAAGTTAGCCTCGTTTCTCATCATTTTGGACCATGGGCTACAGCCCATATCGTACGGCATACTATAGCGCGCCGTTTTTCATCATTTTTGAAGATTTGAAAAAAATGACGAAATGACAAAAACGATGGGTTATAGCCCATGTTTTTTGAAATTTTGAAAAAAAAAGTTAGCCTCGTTTCTCATCATTTTGGACCATGGGCTATAGCCCATATCGTACGGCATACTATAGCGCGCCGTTTTTCATCATTTTTGAAGATTTGAAAAAAATGACGAAATGACAAAAACGATGGGTTATAGCCCATGTTTTTTGAAATTTTGAAAAAAAAAGTTAGCCTCGTTTCTCATCATTTTGGACCATGGGCTATAGCCCATATCGTACGGCATACTATAGCGTGCCGTTTTTCATCATTTTTGAAGATTTGAAAAAAATGACAAAATGACAAAAACGATGGGTTATAGCCCATGTTTTTTGAAATTTTGAAAAAAAAAGTTAGCCTCGTTTCTCATCATTTTGGTCCATGGGCTATAGCCCATATCGTACGGCATACTATAGCGCGCCGTTTTTCATCATTTTTGAAGATTTGAAAAAAATGACGAAATGACAAAAACGATGGGTTATAGCCCATGTTTTTTGAAATTTTGAAAAAAAAAGTTAGCCTCGTTTCTCATCATTTTGGACCATGGGCTATAGCCCATATCGTACGGCATACTATAGCGCGCCGTTTTTCATCATTTTTGAAGATTTGAAAAAAAGTGACGAAATGACAAAAACGATGGGTTATAGCCCATGTTTTTTTAAATTTTGAAAAAAAAAGTTAGCCTCGTTTCTCATCATTTTGGACCATGGGCTATAGCCCATATCGTACGGCATACTATAGCGCGCCTTTTTTCATCATTTTTGAAGATTTGAAAAAAATGACGAAATGACAAAAACGATGGGTTATAGCCCATGTTTTTTGAAATTTTGAAAAAAAAAGTTAGCCTCGTTTCTCATAATTTTGGACCATGGGCTATAGCCCATATCGTACGGCATACTATAGCACGCCGTTTTTCATCATTTTTGAAGATTTGAAAAAAATGACGAAATGACAAAAACGATGGGTTATAGCCCATGTTTTTTGAAATTTTGGAAAAAAAAGTTAGCCTCGTTTCTCATCATTTTGGACCATGGGCTATAGCCCATATCGTACGGCTTACTATAGCGCGCCGTTTTTCATCATTTTTGAAGATTTGAAAAAAATGACGAAATGACAAAAACGATGGGTTATAGCCCATGTTTTTTGAAATTTTGAAAAAAAAAGTTAGCCTCGTTTCTCATCATTTTGGACCATGGGCTATAGCCCATATCGTACGGCATACTATACCGCGCCGTTTTTCATCATTTTTGAAGATTTGAAAAAAATGACGAAATGACAAAAACGATGGGTTATAGCCCATGTTTTTTGAAATTTTGAAAAAAAAAGTTAGCCTCGTTTCTCATCATTTTGGACCATGGGCTATAGCCCATATCGTACGGCATACTATAGCGCGCCGTTTTTCATCATTTTTGAAGATTTGAAAAAAATGACGAAATGACAAAAACGATGGGTTATAGCCCATGTTTTTTGAAATTTTGAAAAAAAAAGTTAGCCTCGTTTCTCATCATTTTGGACCATGGGCTATAGCCCATATCGTACGGCATACTATAGCGCGCCGTTTTTCATCATTTTTGAAGATTTGAAAAAAATGACGAAATGACAAAAACGATGGGTTATAGCCCATGTTTTTTGAAATTTTGAAAAAAAAAGTTAGCCTCGTTTCTCATAATTTTGGACCATGGGCTATAGCCCATATCGTACGGCATACTATAGCGCGCCGTTTTTCATCATTTTTGAAGATTTGAAAAAAATGACGAAATGACAAAAACGATGGGTTATAGCCCATGTTTTTTGAAATTTTGAAAAAAAAAGTTAGCCTCGTTTCTCATCATTTTGGACCATGGGCTATAGCCCATATCGTACGGCATACTATAGCGCGCCGTTTTTCATCATTTTTGAAGATTTGAAAAAAATGACGAAATGACAAAAACGATGGGTTATAGCCCATGTTTTTTGAAATTTTGAAAAAACAAGTTAGCCTCGTTTCTCATCATTTTGGACCATGGGCTATAGCCCATATCGTACGGCATACTATAGCGCGCCGTTTTTCATCATTTTTGAAGATTTGAAAAAAATGACGAAATGACAAAAACGATGGGTTATAGCCCATGTTTTTTGAAATTTTGAAAAAAAAAGTTAGCCTCGTTTCTCATCATTTTGGACCATGGGCTATAGCCCATATCGTACGGCATACTATAGCGCGCCGTTTTTCATCATTTTTGAAGATTTGAAAAAAATGACGAAATGACAAAAACGATGGGTTATAGCCCATGTTTTTTGAAATTTTGAAAAAAAAAGTTAGCCTCGTTTCTCATCATTTTGGACCATGGGCTATAGCCCATATCGTACGGCATACTATAGCGCGCCGTTTTTCATCATTTTTGAAGATTTGAAAAAAATGACGAAATGACAAAAACGATGGGTTATAGCCCATGTTTTTTGAAATTTTGAAAAAATAAGTTAGCCTCGTTTCTCATCATTTTGGACCATGGGCTATAGCCCATATCGTACGGCATACTATAGCGCGCCGTTTTTCATCATTTTTGAAGATTTGAAAAAAATGACGAAATGATAAAAACGATGGGTTATAGCCCATGTTTTTTGAAATTTTGAAAAAAAAAGTTAGCCTCGTTTCTCATCATTTTGGACCATGGGCTATAGCCCATATCGTACGGCATACTATAGCGCGCCGTTTTTCATCATTTTTGAAGATTTGAAAAAAATGATGAAATGACAAAAACGATGCGTTATAGCCCATGTTTTTTGAAATTTTGAAAAAAAAAGTTAGCCTCGTTTCTCATCATTTTGGACCATGGGCTATAGCCCATATCGTACGGCATACTATAGCGCGCCGTTTTTCATCATTTTTGAAGATTTGAAAAAAATGACGAAATGACAAAAACGATGGGTTATAGCCCATGTTTTTTGAAATTTTGAAAAAAAAAGTTAGCCTCGTTTCTCATCATTTTGGACCATGGGCTATAGCCCATATCGTACGGCATACTATAGCGCGCCGTTTTTCATCATTTTTGAAGATTTGAAAAAAATGACGAAATGACAAAAACGATGGGTTATAGCCCATGTTTTTTGAAATTTTGAAAAAAAAAGTTAGCCTCGTTTCTCATCATTTTGGACCATGGGCTATAGCCCATATCGTACGGCATACTATAGCGCGCCGTTTTTCATCATTTTTGAAGATTTGAAAAAAATGACGAAATGACAAAAACGATGGGTTATAGCCCATGTTTTTTGAAATTTTGAAAAAAAAAGTTAGCCTCGTTTCTCATCATTTTGGACCATGGGCTATAGCCCATATCGTACGGCATACTATAGCGCGCCGTTTTTCATCATTTTTGAAGATTTGAAAAAAATTACGAAATGACAAAAACGATGGGTTATAGCCCATGTTTTTTGAAATTTTGAAAAAAAAAGTTAGCCTCGTTTCTCATCATTTTGGACCATGGGCTATAGCCCATATCGTACGGCATACTATAGCGCGCCGTTTTTCATCATTTTTGAAGATTTGAAAAAAAGTGACGAAATGACAAAAACGATGGGTTATAGCCCATGTTTTTTGAAATTTTGAAAAAAAAAGTTAGCCTCGTTTCTCATCATTTTGGACCATGGGCTATAGCCCATATCGTACGGCATACTATAGCGCGCCGTTTTTCATCATTTTTGAAGATTTGAAAAAATTACGAAATGACAAAAACGATGGGTTATAGCCCATGTTTTTTGAAATTTTGAAAAAAAAAGTTAGCCTCGTTTCTCATCATTTTGGACCATGGGCTATAGCCCATATCGTACGGCATACTATAGCGCGCCGTTTTTCATCATTTTTGAAGATTTGAAAAAAATGACGAAATGACAAAAACGATGGGTTATAGCCCATGTTTTTTGAAATTTTGAAAAAAAAAGTTAGCCTCGTTTCTCATCATTTTGGACCATGGGCTATAGCCCATATCGTACGGCATACTATAGCGCGCCGTTTTTCATCATTTTTGAAGATTTGAAAAAAATGACGAAATGACAAAAACGATGGGTTATAGCCCATGTTTTTTGAAATTTTGAAAAAAAAAGTTAGCCTCGTTTCTCATCATTTTGGACCATGGGCTATAGCCCATATCGTACGGCATACTATAGCGCGCCGTTTTTCATCATTTTTGAAGATTTGAAAAAAATGACGAAATGATAAAAACGATGGGTTATAGCCCATGTTTTTTGAAATTTTGAAAAAAAAAGTTAGCCTCGTTTCTCATCATTTTGGACCATGGGCTATAGCCCATATCGTACGGCATACTATAGCGCGCCGTTTTTCATCATTTTTGAAGATTTGAAAAAAATGATGAAATGACAAAAACGATGGGTTATAGCCCATGTTTTTTGAAATTTTGAAAAAAAAAGTTAGCCTCGTTTCTCATCATTTTGGACCATGGGCTATAGCCCATATCGTACGGCATACTATAGCGCGCCGTTTTTCATCATTTTTGAAGATTTGAAAAAAATGACGAAATGATAAAAACGATGGGTTATAGCCCATGTTTTTTGAAATTTTGAAAAAAAAAGTTAGCCTCGTTTCTCATCATTTTGGACCATGGGCTATAGCCCATATCGTACGGCATACTATAGCGCGCCGTTTTTCATCATTTTGAAGATTTGAAAAAAATGACGAAATGACAAAAACGATGGGTTATAGCCCATGTTTTTTGAAATTTTGAAAAAAAAAGTTAGCCTCGTTTCTCATCATTTTGGACCATGGGCTATAGCCCATATCGTACGGCATACTATAGCGCGCCGTTTTTCATCATTTTTGAAGATTTGAAAAAAATGACGAAATGACAAAAACGATGGGTTATAGCCCATGTTTTTTGAAATTTTGAAAAAAAAAGTTAGCCTCGTTTCTCATCATTTTGGACCATGGGCTATAGCCCATATCGTACGGCATACTATAGCGCGCCGTTTTTCATCATTTTTGAAGATTTGAAAAAAATTACGAAATGACAAAAACGATGGGTTATAGCCCATGTTTTTTGAAATTTTGAAAAAAAAAGTTAGCCTCGTTTCTCATCATTTTGGACCATGGGCTATAGCCCATATCGTACGGCATACTATAGCGCGCCGTTTTTCATCATTTTTGAAGATTTGAAAAAAAGTGACGAAATGACAAAAACGATGGGTTATAGCCCATGTTTTTTGAAATTTTGAAAAAAAAAGTTAGCCTCGTTTCTCATCATTTTGGACCATGGGCTATAGCCCATATTGTACGGCTTACTATAGCGCGCCGTTTTTCATCATTTTTGAAGATTTGAAAAAATTACGAAATGACAAAAACGATGGGTTATAGCCCATGTTTTTTGAAATTTTGAAAAAAAAAGTTAGCCTCGTTTCTCATCATTTTGGACCATGGGCTATAGCCCATATCGTACGGCATACTATAGCGCGCCGTTTTTCATCATTTTTGAAGATTTGAAAAAAATGACGAAATGACAAAAACGATGGGTTATAGCCTATGTTTTTTGAAATTTTGAAAAAAAAAGTTAGCCTCGTTTCTCATCATTTTGGACCATGGGCTATAGCCCATATCGTACGGCATACTATAGCGCGCCGTTTTTCATCATTTTTGAAGATTTGAAAAAAGTGACGAAATGACAAAAACGATGGGTTATAGCCCATGTTTTTTGAAATTTTGGAAAAAAAAGTTAGCCTCGTTTCTCATCATTTTGGACCATGGGCTATAGCCCATATCGTACGGCATACTATAGCGCGCCGTTTTTCATCATTTTTGAAGATTTGAAAAAAATGACGAAATGACAAAAACGATGGGTTATAGCCCATGTTTTTTGAAATTTTGAAAAAAAAAGTTAGCCTCGTTTCTCATCATTTTGGACCATGGGCTATAGCCCATATCGTACGGCATACTATAGCGCGCCGTTTTTCATCATTTTTGAAGATTTGAAAAAAATGACGAAATGACAAAAACGATGGGTTATAGCCTATGTTTTTTGAAATTTTGAAAAAAAAAGTTAGCCTCGTTTCTCATCATTTTGGACCATGGGCTATAGCCCATATCGTACGGCATACTATAGCGCGCCGTTTTTCATCATTTTTGAAGATTTGAAAAAAAGTGACGAAATGACAAAAACGATGGGTTATAGCCCATGTTTTTTGAAATTTTGAAAAAAAAAGTTAGCCTCGTTTCTCATCATTTTGGACCATGGGCTATAGCCCATATCGTACGGCATACTATAGCGCGCCGTTTTTCATCATTTTTGAAGATTTGAAAAAAATGACGAAATGACAAAAACGATGGGTTATAGCCCATGTTTTTTGAAATTTTGAAAAAAAAAGTTAGCCTCGTTTCTCATCATTTTGGACCATGGGCTATAGCCCATATCGTACGGCATACTATAGCGCGCCGTTTTTCATCATTTTTGAAGATTTAAAAAAATGACGAAATGACAAAAACGATGGGTTATAGCCCATGTTTTTTGAAATTTTGAAAAAAAAAGTTAGCCTCGTTTCTCATCATTTTGGACCATGGGCTATAGCCCATATCGTACGGCTTACTATAGCGCGCCGTTTTTCATCATTTTTGAAGATTTAAAAAAAATGACGAAATGACAAAAACGATGGGTTATAGCCCATGTTTTTTGAAATTTGAAAAAAAAAGTTAGCCTCGTTTCTCATCATTTTGGACCATGGGCTATAGCCCATATCGTACGGCATACTATAGCGCGCCGTTTTTCATCATTTTTGAAGATTTGAAAAAAATGACGAAATGACAAAAACGATGGGTTATAGCCCATGTTTTTTGAAATTTTGAAAAAAAAAGTTAGCCTCGTTTCTCATCATTTTGGACCATGGGCTATAGCCCATATCGTACGGCATTACTATAGCGCGCCGTTTTTCATCATTTTGAAGATTTGAAAAAAATGACGAAATGACAAAAACGATGGGTTATAGCCCATGTTTTTTGAAATTTTGAAAAAAAAAGTTAGCCTCGTTTCTCATCATTTTGGACCATGGGCTATAGCCCATATCGTACGGCATACTATAGCGCGCCGTTTTTCATCATTTTTGAAGATTTGAAAAAAATGACGAAATGATAAAAACGATGGGTTATAGCCCATGTTTTTGAAATTTTGAAAAAAAAGTTAGCCTCGTTTCTCATCATTTTGGACCATGGGCTATAGCCCATATCGTACGGCATACTATAGCGTGCCGTTTTTCATCATTTTTGAAGATTTGAAAAAAATGACGAAATGACAAAAACGATGGGTTATAGCCCATGTTTTTTGAAATTTTGAAAAAAAAAGTTAGCCTCGTTTCTCATCATTTTGGACCATGGGCTATAGCCCATATCGTACGGCATACTATAGCGCGCCGTTTTTCATCATTTTTGAAGATTTGAAAAAAATGACGAAATGACAAAAACGATGGGTTATAGCCCATGTTTTTTGAAATTTTGAAAAAAAAAGTTAGCCTCGTTTCTCATCATTTTGGACCATGGGCTATAGCCCATATCGTACGGCATACTATAGCGCGCCGTTTTTCATCATTTTTGAAGATTTGAAAAAAATGACGAAATGACAAAAACGATGGGTTATAGCCCATGTTTTTTGAAATTTTGAAAAAAAAAGTTAGCCTCGTTTCTCATCATTTTGGACCATGGGCTATAGCCCATATCGTACGGCATACTATAGCGCGCCGTTTTTCATCATTTTTGAAGATTTGAAAAAAATGACGAAATGACAAAAACGATGGGTTATAGCCCATGTTTTTTGAAATTTTGAAAAAAAAAAAGTTAGCCTCGTTTCTCATCATTTTGGACCATGGTAGCCCATATCGTACGGCATACTATAGCGTGCCGTTTTTCATCATTTTTGAAGATTTGAAAAAAATGACGAAATGACAAAAACGATGGGTTATAGCCCATATTTTTTGAAATTTTGAAAAAAAAAGTTAGCCTCGTTTCTCATCATTTTGGACCATGGGCTATAGCCCATATCGTACGGCATACTATAGCGCGCCGTTTTTCATCATTTTTGAAGATTTGAAAAAAATGACGAAATGACAAAAACGATGGGTTATAGCCCATGTTTTTTGAAATTTTGAAAAAAAAAGTTAGCCTCGTTTCTCATCATTTTGGACCATGGGCTATAGCCCATATCGTACGGCATACTATAGCGCGCCGTTTTTCATCATTTTTGAAGATTTGAAAAAAATGACGAAATGACAAAAACGATGGGTTATAGCCTATGTTTTTTGAAATTTTGAAAAAAAAAGTTAGCCTCGTTTCTCATCATTTTGGACCATGGGCTATAGCCCATATCGTACGGCATACTATAGCGCGCCGTTTTTCATCATTTTTGAAGATTTGAAAAAAAGTGACGAAATGACAAAAACGATGGGTTATAGCCCATGTTTTTGAAATTTTGAAAAAAAAAGTTAGCCTCGTTTCTCATCATTTTGGACCATGGGCTATAGCCCATATCGTACGGCATACTATAGCGCGCCGTTTTTCATCATTTTTGAAGATTTGAAAAAAATGACGAAATGACAAAAACGATGGGTTATAGCCCATTTTTTTTGAAATTTTGAAAAAAAAGGTAGCCTCGTTTCTCATCATTTTGGACCATGGGCTATAGCCCATATCGTACGGCATACTATAGCGCGCCGTTTTTCATCATTTTTGAAGATTTGAAAAAAATGACGAAATGACAAAAACGATGGGTTATAGCCCATGTTTTTTGAAATTTTGAAAAAAAAAGTTAGCCTCGTTTCTCATCATTTTGGACCATGGGCTATAGCCCATATCGTACGGCATACTATAGCGCGCCGTTTTTCATCATTTTTGAAGATTTGAAAAAAAGTGACGAAATGACAAAAACGATGGGTTATAGCCCATGTTTTTTGAAATTTTGAAAAAAAAAGTTAGCCTCGTTTCTCATCATTTTCGACCATGGGCTATAGCCCATATCGTACGGCTTACTATAGCGCGCCGTTTTTCATCATTTTTGAAGATTTAAAAAAAATGACGAAATGACAAAAACGATGGGTTATAGCCCATGTTTTTTGAAATTTTGAAAAAAAAAGTTAGCCTCGTTTCTCATCATTTTGGACCATGGGCTATAGCCCATATCGTACGGCATACTATAGCGCGCCGTTTTTCATCATTTTTGAAGATTTGAAAAAATGACGAAATGACAAAAACGATGGGTTATAGCCCATGTTTTTTGAAATTTTGAAAAAAAAAGTTAGCCTCGTTTCTCATCATTTTGGACCATGGGCTATAGCCCATATCGTACGGCATACTATAGCGCGCCGTTTTTCATCATTTTTGAAGATTTGAAAAAAATGACGAAATGACAAAAACGATGGGTTATAGCCCATGTTTTTTGAAATTTTGAAAAAAAAAGTTAGCCTCGTTTCTCATCATTTTGGACCATGGGCTATAGCCCATATCGTACGGCATACTATAGCGCGCCGTTTTTCATCATTTTTGAAGATTTGAAAAAAATGACGAAATGATAAAAACGATGGGTTATAGCCCATGTTTTTTGAAATTTTGAAAAAAAAAGTTAGCCTCGTTTCTCATCATTTTGGACCATGGGCTATAGCCCATATCGTACGGCATACTATAGCGCGCCGTTTTTCATCATTTTTGAAGATTTGAAAAAAATGACGAAATGACAAAAACGATGGGTTATAGCCTATGTTTTTTGAAATTTTGAAAAAAAAAGTTAGCCTCGTTTCTCATCATTTTGGACCATGGGCTATAGCCCATATCGTACGGCATACTATAGCGCGCCGTTTTTCATCATTTTTGAAGATTTGAAAAAAAGTGACGAAATGACAAAAACGATGGGTTATAGCCCATGTTTTTTGAAATTTTGAAAAAAAAGTTAGCCTCGTTTCTCATCATTTTGGACCAAGGGCTATAGCCCATATCGTACGGCATACTATAGCGCGCCGTTTTTCATCATTTTTGAAGATTTGAAAAAAAGTGACGAAATGACAAAAACGATGGGTTATAGCCCATGTTTTTTGAAATTTTGAAAAAAAAAGTTAGCCTCGTTTCTCATCATTTTGGACCATGGGCTATAGCCCATATCGTACGGCTTACTATAGCGCGCCGTTTTTCATCCTTTTTGAAGATTTAAAAAAATGACGAAATGACAAAAACGATGGGTTATAGCCCATGTTTTTTGAAATTTTGAAAAAAAAAGTTAGCCTCGTTTCTCATCATTTTGGACCATGGGCTATAGCCCATATCGTACGGCATACTATAGCGCGCCGTTTTTCATCATTTTTGAAGATTTGAAAAAAATGACGAAATGACAAAAACGATGGGTTATAGCCCATGTTTTTTGAAATTTTGAAAAAAAAAGTTAGCCTCGTTTCTCATCATTTTGGACCATGGGCTATAGCCCATATCGTACGGCATACTATAGCGCGCCGTTTTTCATCATTTTTGAAGATTTGAAAAAAATGACGAAATGACAAAAACGATGGGTTATAGCCCATGTTTTTGAAATTTGAAAAAAAAAGTTAGCCTCGTTTCTCATCATTTTGGACCATGGGCTATAGCCCATATCGTACGGCATACTATAGCGCGCCGTTTTTCATCATTTTTGAAGATTTGAAAAAAATGACGAAATGACAAAAACGATGGGTTATAGCCCATGTTTTTTGAAATTTTGAAAAAAAAGTTAGCCTCGTTTCTCATCATTTTGGACCATGGGCTATAGCCCATATCGTACGGCATACTATAGCGCGCCGTTTTTCATCATTTTTGAAGATTTGAAAAAAATGACGAAATGATAAAAACGATGGGTTATAGCCCATGTTTTTTGAAATTTTGAAAAAAAAAGTTAGCCTCGTTTCTCATCATTTTGGACCATGGGCTATAGCCCATATCGTACGGCATACTATAGCGTGCCGTTTTTCATCATTTTTGAAGATTTGAAAAAAATGACGAAATGACAAAAACGATGGGTTATAGCCCATGTTTTTTGAAATTTTGAAAAAAAAGGTTAGCCTCGTTTCTCATCATTTTGGACCATGGGCTATAGCCCATATCGTACGGCATACTATAGCGCGCCGTTTTTCATCATTTTTGAAGATTTGAAAAAAATGACGAAATGACAAAAACGATGGGTTATAGCCCATGTTTTTTGAAATTTTGAAAAAAAAAGGTAGCCTCGTTTCTCATCATTTTGGACCATGGGCTATAGCCCATATCGTACGGCATACTATAGCGCGCCGTTTTTCATCATTTTTGAAGATTTGAAAAAAATGACGAAATGACAAAAACGATGGGTTATAGCCCATGTTTTTTGAAATTTTGAAAAAAAAGTTAGCCTCGTTTCTCATCATTTTGGACCATGGGCTATAGCCCATATCGTACGGCATACTATAGCGCGCCGTTTTTCATCATTTTTGAAGATTTGAAAAAAAGTGACGAAATGAAAAAACGATGGGTTATAGCCCATGTTTTTTGAAATTTTGAAAAAAAAAGTTAGCCTCGTTTCTCATCATTTTGGACCATGGGCTATAGCCCATATCGTACGGCATACTATAGCGCGCCGTTTTTCATCATTTTTGAAGATTTGAAAAAAATGACGAAATGACAAAAACGATGGGTTATAGCCCATGTTTTTTGAAATTTTGAAAAAAAAGTTAGCCTCGTTTCTCATAATTTTGGACCATGGGCTATAGCCCATATCGTACGGCATACTATAGCGCGCCGTTTTTCATCATTTTTGAAGATTTGAAAAAAATGACGAAATGACAAAAACGATGGGTTATAGCCCATGTTTTTTGAAATTTTGAAAAAAAAGTTAGCCTCGTTCCTCATCATTTTGGACCATGGGCTATAGCCCATATCGTACGGCATACTATAGCGCGCCGTTTTTCATCATTTTTGAAGATTTGAAAAAAATGACGAAATGATAAAAACGATGGGTTATAGCCCATGTTTTTTGAAATTTTGAAAAAAAAAGTTAGCCTCGTTTCTCATCATTTTGGACCATGGGCTATAGCCCATATCGTACGGCATACTATAGCGCGCCGTTTTTCATCATTTTTGAAGATTTGAAAAAAATGACGAAATGACAAAAACGATGGGTTATAGCCCATGTTTTTTGAAATTTTGAAAAAAAAGTTAGCCTCGTTTCTCATCATTTTGGACCATGGGCTATAGCCCATATCGTACGGCATACTATAGCGCGCCGTTTTTCATCATTTTTGAAGATTTGAAAAAAAGTGACGAAATGACAAAAACGATGGGTTATAGCCCATGTTTTTTGAAATTTTGAAAAAAAAAGGTAGCCTCGTTTCTCATCATTTTGGACCATGGGCTATAGCCCATATCGTACGGCATACTATAGCGCGCCGTTTTTCATCATTTTTGAAGATTTGAAAAAAATGACGAAATGACAAAAACGATGGGTTATAGCCCATGTTTTTTGAAATTTTGAAAAAAAAAGTTAGCCTCGTTTCTCATCATTTGGACCATGGGCTATAGCCCATATCGTACGGCATACTATAGCGCGCCGTTTTTCATCATTTTTGAAGATTTGAAAAAAATGACGAAATGACAAAAACGATGGGTTATAGCCCATGTTTTTTGAAATTTTGAAAAAAAAAGTTAGCCTCGTTTCTCATCATTTTGGACCATGGGCTATAGCCCATATCGTACGGCATACTATAGCGCGCCGTTTTTCATCATTTTTGAAGATTTGAAAAAAGTGACGAAATGACAAAAACGATGGGTTATAGCCCATGTTTTTTGAAATTTTGAAAAAAAAGTTAGCCTCGTTTCTCATCATTTTGGACCATGGGCTATAGCCCATATCGTACGGCTTACTATAGCGCGCCGTTTTTCATCATTTTTGAAGATTTAAAAAAATGACGAAATGACAAAAACGATGGGTTATAGCCCATGTTTTTTGAAATTTTGAAAAAAAAGGTTAGCCTCGTTTCTCATCATTTTGGACCATGGGCTATAGCCCATATCGTACGGCATACTATAGCGCGCCGTTTTTCATCATTTTTGAAGATTTGAAAAAAATGACGAAATGACAAAAACGATGGGTTATAGCCCATGTTTTTTGAAATTTTGAAAAAAAAGTTAGCCTCGTTTCTCATCATTTTGGACCATGGGCTATAGCCCATATCGTACGGCATACTATAGCGCGCCGTTTTTCATCATTTTTGAAGATTTGAAAAAAATGACGAAATGACAAAAACGATGGGTTATAGCCCATGTTTTTTGAAATTTTGAAAAAAAAAGTTAGCCTCGTTTCTCATCATTTTGGACCATGGGCTATAGCCCATATCGTACGGCATACTATAGCGCGCCGTTTTTCATCATTTTTGAAGATTTGAAAAAAATGACGAAATGATAAAAACGATGGGTTATAGCCCATGTTTTTGGAAATTTTGAAAAAAAAAGTTAGCCTCGTTTCTCATCATTTTGGACCATGGGCTATAGCCCATATCGTACGGCATACTATAGCGTGCCGTTTTTCATCATTTTTGAAGATTTGAAAAAAATGACGAAATGACAAAAACGATGGGTTATAGCCCATGTTTTTTGAAATTTTGAAAAAAAAAGTTAGCCTCGTTTCTCATCATTTTGGACCATGGGCTATAGCCCATATCGTACGGCATACTATAGCGCGCCGTTTTTCATCATTTTTGAAGATTTGAAAAAAATGACGAAATGACAAAACGATGGGTTATAGCCCATGTTTTTTGAAATTTTGAAAAAAAAGTTAGCCTCGTTTCTCATCATTTTGGACCATGGGCTATAGCCCATATCGTACGGCATACTATAGCGCGCCGTTTTTCATCATTTTTGAAGATTTGAAAAAATGACGAAATGACAAAAACGATGGGTTATAGCCCATGTTTTTTGAAATTTTGAAAAAAAAAGTTAGCCTTGTTTCTCATCATTTTGGACCATGGGCTATAGCCCATATCGTACGGCATACTATAGCGCGCCGTTTTTCATCATTTTTGAAGATTTGAAAAAAAGTGACGAAATGACAAAAACGATGGGTTATAGCCCATGTTTTTTGAAATTTTGAAAAAAAAAGTTAGCCTCGTTTCTCATCATTTTGGACCATGGGCTATAGCCCATATCGTACGGCTAACTATAGCGCGCCGTTTTTCATCATTTTTGAAGATTTAAAAAAATGACGAAATGACAAAAACGATGGGTTATAGCCCATGTTTTTTGAAATTTTGAAAAAAAAAGTTAGCCTCGTTTCTCATCATTTTGGACCATGGGCTATAGCCCATATCGTACGGCATACTATAGCGCGCCGTTTTTCATCATTTTTGAAGATTTGAAAAAAATGACGAAATGACAAAAACGATGGGTTATAGCCCATGTTTTTTGAAATTTTGAAAAAAAAGTTAGCCTCGTTTCTCATCATTTTGGACCATGGGCTATAGCCCATATCGTACGGCATACTATAGCGCGCCGTTTTTCATCATTTTTGAAGATTTGAAAAAAATGACGAAATGACAAAAACGATGGGTTATAGCCCATGTTTTTTGAAATTTTGAAAAAAAAGTTAGCCTCGTTTCTCATCATTTTGGACCATGGGCTATAGCCCATATCGTACGGCATACTATAGCGCGCCGTTTTTCATCATTTTTGAAGATTTGAAAAAAATGACGAAATGATAAAAACGATGGGTTATAGCCCATGTTTTTTGAAATTTTGAAAAAAAAAGTTAGCCTCGTTTCTCATCATTTTGGACCATGGGCTATAGCCCATATCGTACGGCATACTATAGCGTGCCGTTTTTCATCATTTTTGAAGATTTGAAAAAATGACGAAATGACAAAAACGATGGGTTATAGCCCATGTTTTTTGAAATTTTGAAAAAAAAAGTTAGCCTCGTTTCTCATCATTTTGGACCATGGGCTATAGCCCATATCGTACGGCATACTATAGCGCGCCGTTTTTCATCATTTTTGAAGATTTGAAAAAAATGACGAAATGACAAAAACGATGGGTTATAGCCCATGTTTTTTGAAATTTTGAAAAAAAAGTTAGCCTCGTTTCTCATCATTTTGGACCATGGGCTATAGCCATATCGTACGGCATACTATAGCGCGCCGTTTTTCATCATTTTTGAAGATTTGAAAAAAATGACGAAATGACAAAAACGATGGGTTATAGCCCATGTTTTTTGAAATTTTGAAAAAAAAGTTAGCCTCGTTTCTCATCATTTTGGACCATGGGCTATAGCCCATATCGTACGGCATACTATAGCGCGCCGTTTTTCATCATTTTTGAAGATTTGAAAAAAATGACGAAATGACAAAAACGATGGGTTATAGCCCATGTTTTTTGAAATTTTGAAAAAAAAAGTTAGCCTCGTTTCTCATCATTTTGGACCATGGGCTATAGCCCATATCGTACGGCATACTATAGCGCGCCGTTTTTCATCATTTTTGAAGATTTGAAAAAATGACGAAATGATAAAACGATGGGTTATAGCCCATGTTTTTTGAAATTTTGAAAAAAAAGTTAGCCTCGTTTCTCATCATTTTGGACCATGGGCTATAGCCCATATCGTACGGCATACTATAGCGTGCCGTTTTTCATCATTTTTGAAGATTTGAAAAAAATGACGAAATGACAAAAACGATGGGTTATAGCCCATGTTTTTTGAAATTTTGAAAAAAAAAGTTAGCCTCGTTTCTCATCATTTTGGACCATGGGCTATAGCCCATATCGTACGGCATACTATAGCGCGCCGTTTTTCATCATTTTTGAAGATTTGAAAAAAATGACGAAATGACAAAAACGATGGGTTATAGCCCATGTTTTTTGAAATTTTGAAAAAAAAAGTTAGCCTCGTTTCTCATCATTTTGGACCATGGGCTATAGCCCATATCGTACGGCATACTATAGCGCGCCGTTTTTCATCATTTTTGAAGATTTGAAAAAAATGACGAAATGACAAAAACGATGGGTTATAGCCCATGTTTTTTGAAATTTTGAAAAAAAAGTTAGCCTCGTTTCTCATCATTTTGGACCATGGGCTATAGCCCATATCGTACGGCATACTATAGCGCGCCGTTTTTCATCATTTTTGAAGATTTGAAAAAATGACGAAATGACAAAAACGATGGGTTATAGCCCATGTTTTTTGAAATTTTGAAAAAAAAAGTTAGCCTCGTTTCTCATCATTTTGGACCATGGGCTATAGCCCATATCGTACGGCATACTATAGCGTGCCGTTTTTCATCATTTTTGAAGATTTGAAAAAAATGACGAAATGACAAAAACGATGGGTTATAGCCCATATTTTTTGAAATTTTGAAAAAAAAAGTTAGCCTCGTTTCTCATCATTTTGGACCATGGGCTATAGCCCATATCGTACGGCATACTATAGCGCGCCGTTTTTCATCATTTTTGAAGATTTGAAAAAAATGACGAAATGATAAAAACGATGGGTTATAGCCCATGTTTTTTGAAATTTTGAAAAAAAAAGTTAGCCTCGTTTCTCATCATTTTGGACCATGGGCTATAGCCCATATCGTACGGCATACTATAGCGTGCCGTTTTTCATCATTTTGAAGATTTGAAAAAAATGACGAAATGACAAAAACGATGGGTTATAGCCCATGTTTTTTGAAATTTTGAAAAAAAAAGTTAGCCTCGTTTCTCATCATTTTGGACCATGGGCTATAGCCCATATCGTACGGCATACTATAGCGCGCCGTTTTTCATCATTTTTGAAGATTTGAAAAAAATGACGAAATGACAAAAACGATGGGTTATAGCCCATGTTTTTTGAAATTTTGAAAAAAAAAGTTAGCCTCGTTTCTCATCATTTTGGACCATGGGCTATAGCCCATATCGTACGGCATACTATAGCGCGCCGTTTTTCATCATTTTTGAGATTTGAAAAAAATGACGAAATGACAAAAACGATGGGTTATAGCCCATGTTTTTGAAATTTTGAAAAAAAAGTTAGCCTCGTTTCTCATCATTTTGGACCATGGGCTATAGCCCATATCGTACGGCATACTATAGCGTGCCGTTGTTTTTCACCATTTTTGAAGATTTAAAAAAAATGACGAAATGACAAAAACGATGGGTTATAGCCCATGTTTTTTGAAATTTTGAAAAAAAAAGTTAGCCTCGTTTCTCATCATTTTGGACCATGGGCTATAGCCCATATCGTACGGCATACTATAGCGCGCCGTTTTTCATCATTTTTGAAGATTTGAAAAAAATGACGAAATGACAAAAACGATGGGTTATAGTCCATGTTTTTTGAAATTTTGAAAAAAAAAGTTAGCCTCGTTTCTCATCATTTTGGACCATGGGCTATAGCCCATATCGTACGGCATACTATAGCGCGCCGTTTTTCATCATTTTTGAAGATTTGAAAAAAATGACGAAATGATAAAAACGATGGGTTATAGCCCATGTTTTTTGAAATTTTGAAAAAAAAAGTTAGCCTCGTTTCTCATCATTTTGGACCATGGGCTATAGCCCATATCGTACGGCATACTATAGCGCGCCGTTTTTCATCATTTTTGAAGATTTGAAAAAAATGACGAAATGACAAAAACGATGGGTTATAGCCCATGTTTTTTGAAATTTTGAAAAAAAAAGTTAGCCTCGTTTCTCATCATTTTGGACCATGGGCTATAGCCCATATCGTACGGCATACTATAGCGCGCCGTTTTTCATCATTTTTGAAGATTTGAAAAAAATGACAAAATGACAAAAACGATGGGTTATAGCCCATGTTTTTTGAAATTTTGAAAAAAAAAGTTAGCCTCGTTTCTCATCATTTTGGACCATGGGCTATAGCCCATATCGTACGGCATACTATAGCGCGCCGTTTTTCATCATTTTTGAAGATTTGAAAAAAATGACGAAATGACAAAAACGATGGGTTATAGCCCATGTTTTTTGAAATTTTGAAAAACAAAGTTAGCCTCGTTTCTCATCATTTTGGACCATGGGCTACAGCCCATATCGTACGGCATACTATAGCGCGCCGTTTTTCATCATTTTTGAAGATTTGAAAAAAATGACGAAATGACAAAAACGATGGGTTATAGCCCATGTTTTTTGAAATTTTGAAAAAAAAAGTTAGCCTCGTTTCTCATCATTTTGGACCATGGGCTATAGCCCATATCGTACGGCATACTATAGCGCGCCGTTTTTCATCATTTTTGAAGATTTGAAAAAAATGACGAAATGACAAAAACGATGGGTTATAGCCCATGTTTTTTGAAATTTTGAAAAAAAAAGTTAGCCTCGTTTCTCATCATTTTGGACCATGGGCTATAGCCCATATCGTACGGCATACTATAGCGCGCCGTTTTTCATCATTTTTGAAGATTTGAAAAAAATGACAAAATGACAAAAACGATGGGTTATAGCCCATGTTTTTTGAAATTTTGAAAAAAAAAGTTAGCCTCGTTTCTCATCATTTTGGACCATGGGCTATAGCCCATATCGTACGGCATACTATAGCGCGCCGTTTTTCATCATTTTTGAAGATTTGAAAAAAATGACGAAATGACAAAAACGATGGGTTATAGCCCATGTTTTTTGAAATTTTGAAAAAAAAAGTTAGCCTCGTTTCTCATCATTTTGGACCATGGGCTATAGCCCATATCGTACGGCATACTATAGCGCGCCGTTTTTCATCATTTTTGAAGATTTGAAAAAAAGTGACGAAATGACAAAAACGATGGGTTATAGCCATAGAGTTATTATACAATAGAGAAGACACCCAGAGGAAATCTTGAAGCGCAATGGACATAGTGGCCGAAGAAGGTATTGCAGTTTGGTAAGGTTTTGCCCTCAAACACATGAACGCGCACTAGGCTCCGCCCACTCCAGCAAATTTCAGCCAGCTCTCTGAGCTCTCAGCTCTGCCCCAGAGCGGAGCGCTGAGAGTCTGACCGCATTAAAACCAGGAAATGTCGCATCAGGACTTTTGCTCATTACTTATTATTCTGTGTATATAAAATATAGATAATTTGTCTAATCTCTAGTTACATCAATATTGTTCTTGTAAAATAGTTGGTTTGTGACCAAGTATTAAGATTATAAAGATCGCTTATGTCATTTTGACGGCCAGGGACTTCCCATTCACTTACCATAGGCTTCTGCTGTAGAACTCCCGAGTCCGAATTCTTTTTTTTTTTTTTTAAATAGCAGCTGTACATGAAATGTTAATGTTGATTTAGCATCAACATGATTATTTACCGATATAAATACATGGTTTGATAACCTACAAGTAGGCGAAAGTCATTTTCTGCCAGGCGTATGTCTCTCCATCTACCCCGTCTTCAAGCCTCCATCCCTGGGCAGAGGTTGAATGATTGACTGGTGGTCGTGGAGCTCTGTGCAGTGCCGTCTCTTTACAGTCTAAAATCAATGGTTAAATTATTCCATAACACTGAAAATGATCAATTTTCCAATTAAAATCAAATTATGGTTAAGTGTGTAAATTACATTTATTCTGTTTGGACAAAGTGCAGTTAAGAAAAGGTGGAGATCAAGGAAGAATTTCTCTATGTCACATGTGAAGTGTAAAACTGGGAATTTCACCCAAGGAATCCATGATGAAGTGCTAAGATAACCACAATAATAACCCAGATTCGTATTGATGTGCTTACCGAGATAATCAAAATGCTTTCATTTTAAACCAACCTCTGAATTAAAACATTGGGTTCTGCAAAAGTCACAGATCAAATTGCAATGATTTTTAAAATAATCTATTATTCACACTGGATAAACAACAGTGGGACTGGAATACTGTACATCCAAGGTACTACTTCCTGATGGGATGCTATGGCAATGCTTACTATCAGAATATTTAACGTTTTCTTTTAAACATTTTTAACTAAATATCTTCCTTGGGTCCTATTAACAGAATAAGTGAACTTGGACACTAGGGGGGGTCAGTGCCTTAGAGTATATATACTCTAAGGTCAGTGGAGAACACATTTCCCTTAGGCACCATTTACACTGACAGCCAAATCTAGCCTGAATCAGATCTATCTGTGCCACATCCAGATTGGAATCTGATTTGTTTAAATAAGTCTAAATGGACAGGTCACATGGAATCTGTTTTTTTTTCCAATCCCCATTTAACATTCAGAGGTGAATTGTTAAAACCTGGTTCAGGAACATGACACCATATGCTGGATATATTTCATTAACCACTTTGTTTTACATTAAATAGCTAAAGAAAATGGAAAGCTCACATGCTGTGAGCTTGTACTCGTTTGTTTAGATAATCGATATATTTCATTAGGCACTTGTACTATATGTTCACCAGATTAGATTATGTTATATATTTTAGAATATTTCTATTAGAATTAAAATACCTAAAAGACAAAACACATTATTTTTTTATAGTCCATGTGATTCCACAAAAATGATCATGAAGACGCATAGGTTTGACATGATGATATCCAGTTCTGATATCCAATGAGAACAGAATGAGAATGAAACAATAAATGTATGTCTTAACCGATTGAGTAGGCTGCATGTTGTGGTAAGATTGTCTCCCTGTAATTTAAATTTTAGCTTGAAGGTCACAGGTGTCCCAGCTTAAACCAGAAGATGAAGTAATCATACAATCATCATCATACAATCATACAAACATCAACACAGTATGGCTCTATTCTGGATAGAATTATCCAATTATCCATTGGATAGAATATACATTGAAGTGAGGGGCACTCTTATCATCATACATCATCATACATCACATTCCGTGCTCAGTCAATGAAATCATCACTATGTGGTACACACAAACACAAAGCTGGGCATAGGAGGGGCTGGCACCCCTTGAAAATACCAACAAAACACAGACACAGTATTTTGGCTTAATCTCTTGAAGCGAGTTTAAGTGTGTTTTTGAGGGGTGCTATAGCCCCTCCAATGCATGTTTTGAGAGTGACATAATGAAGATATGTACCAATGCTAGGGTATAACTGGCTCTCGATGGTGACGTAACATGTACATGTATGTAATCAGATTACATACATGTGTTTATGCCTTGCTTTTCTTTGCTTTCTTTCTTTTCTTTCTCCATTGCTCTATAAAGCAAATCATGCAGCTACGGCATATGCATAAAACAACCCAAGTAACCACAGTGTACTACTCATCAACTTACAAATTACATATACATATATAGGCATTCAACATGCAAGTAGGTACTCGACAGTGCAGTTCTAGTTATACTAAATATTTCACAAATAAAATCATACAAATTATTTATCACAAAAAAAAGTCATGCAATACCATGACATTGGTATAGTGGTTTTCTGATGACACAATATTGTTTAAATTGCTTAAATGGCCTGGCTTAGTTTGAAGCCCACTCACCACGACAAGGTGCAGGCCGAGAGTGGGGACAAGACAGACACAAAGGGGGTAGGTAGGGGAGGTGGATAAAGCTGGGCAACGCACGCCAGTAGGCACAGGATACCTCTACTGTGCTCTACTGGTGGGGCAGCAGCAATAACCTGACAGCAGGGGTGGGGTGGCTGTGCATAGCTATCTAAAGCTGGGCAACGCACGCCAGTAGGCACAGAATACCTCTACTGGTGGGGCAGCAGCAATATAACCTGACAGCAGGGGGGGGGGGGGGGGTGGCTGTGCATAGCTATCTAAAGCTGGGCAACGCACGCCAGTAGGCACAGGATACCTCTACTGTGCTCTACTGGTGGGGCAGCAGCAATAACCTGACAGCAGGGGTGGGGTGGCTGTGCATAGCTATCTAAAGCTGGGCAACGCACACCAGTAGGCACAGAATACCTCTACTGGTGGGGCAGCAGCAATAACCTGACAGCAGGGGGGGGGGGGGGGGGTGGCTGTGCATAGCTATCTAAAGCTGGGCAACGCACGCCAGTAGGCACAGAATACCTCTACTGGTGGGGCAGCAGCAATATAACCTGACAGCAGGGGGGGGTGGGGTGGCTGTGCATAGCTATCTAAAGCTGGGCAACGCACACCAGTAGGCACAGAATACCTCTACTGGTGGGGCAGCAGCAATAACCTGACAGCAGGGGGGGGGGGGGGGTGGCTGTGCATAGCTATCTAAAGCTGGGCAACGCACGCCAGTAGGCACAGAATACCTCTACTGGTGGGGCAGCAGCAATATAACCTGACAGCAGGGGGGGGTGGGGTGGCTGTGCATAGCTATCTAAAGCTGGGCAACGCACGCCAGTAGGCACAGAATACCTCTACTGGTGGGGCAGCAGCAATATAATCTGACAGCAGGGGGGGGGGGGGGGAGAGAACAATGAGGGGGGGGAGGAGTGGTCGAGACAGCATGAAAAACAATACAATAGACAACTATGTGCAAAGTTCCCATAAAAAATTGATGCAGATGTCTCCGATAAACCAATGTAGCCTACATGTTTTAGAATTTAGACAGATTTTGGAGTGTTCATTAATAGTGAATGCAGTTGTTTGGTATTGGACATTAGTCAGATGTTCATTAAACACTTGTGCACCGCCAAGATTGCTCCAAGGTTTACAATGAACATCGTCTTAATGTCATTTTACAGGCAGATTTTGGAGTGTTCATTAAACGTGAATGCAGTTGTTTGGTATTGGACATTAGTCAGATGTTCATTAAACACTTGTGCACCGCCAAGATTGCTCCAAGGTTTACAATGAACATTGTCTTAATGTCATTTTACAGGCAGGCAATATTTGGTGAATGATTTTGGCATATCAGGAGGGAGGTTTGACATTGAGTGTACGGTTGCTCAAGTGATAGGTAATAAATGATACGGGACACAAACAGATAAATGACACAGATACTGTATTTGTCATTGTAGATTGTATATACAAATACATAAATACATACACAGGATACATAAATGAATACAAAACTCAACTGAAATCAAATCAAATTTATTGATATAGTATGTTTAACATGACCAGGTCAACCAAAGTGCTGTACAGGTCAAAAGAAATCAAAGAGCAAACATAAATAAATAATATATAAAACTCAACTGAAACCAAATCAATCTTATTGATATAGCATGTTTAACATGACCAGGTCAACCAAAGTGCTGTACAGGTCAAAAGAAATCAAAGAGCAAACATAAATAAATAATATATAACATATAATGTAAACAAACATAAAATCATACATACAAAACACTTAGGTACATAAATATTGTAGGGGGAATACAATAGGTCATACACAACAAATATAACTCAGGGAATTACTTTTCTACTTGAGCAAACCTCTCAATACGGGTACTATATAGCTACTGGCCACTTTGTTGAATAATGTTGGTGAGTTTCTGTCTAATGGGTGCTTTTGCTATCTTTTCTGTTTCCCGTTTTGCCAAATGGTGCATCCTAATTTTGCAGTACAAGGAGGCTGCCATTTTCACCAAGCTATGCACATGGTTGTCTTCAACGGTTGTTTCGAACATGTGATCTAGCAGCCCCGGGAACCATGTCTCACCAGCACTGCGTTTCAGTACTTGATGGACAATCTCTGCTGTTGTGCCTGGTCCCTTGGGAAGCTCACCAGATGTTGTAAACAAAATCCGTTGAAAACAACGCTCTGCTTCCTTGCACACAGTAACTATTCCCGCTGATGGTTTCTGCAAACCTCCGCGATCCTTCAACATGACCAAGGGATGTACAGTGGTAGTAGATGTCAGAGCATCATTGCAAGTAAAACACTTATGCTTCTCCTTGATTTTCTTTACCACATATCCAGCAATGTAGGCAATTGCTGCGTTCTTGAACGTTGAGAGATTATCGACATTTGCAATGTAAGCGTGTTCAAGCTCCTCAGACTCAACAGCTGGTTCCAGGTCAAACCTACGTGCGATGTTAACTGACGCAGGTGTCGCCTCCATGTAATCGTGGTCAAGCTCCTCCTCCTCAACAGGTGCCGATGCAGCTGTCACTGCCAAGATGCTGGTATCGTCGAGTAGGAGACAATTACCTGTTGCCTTCACCTGTTGCTTAACCAGAAGACGTTTGTATGCAGCTGTGAACTGTTGTGCAGTTGGATTGTTGTTAAATCCACCACGTGCTCTGACCGCAGAGAAGAAAAGCTCAAGGTGATCTTGACTGAGCTTGTATGTGAGGAGGTAACGGCATTGGGCATTGGGCTTCTCCACCAGCTCATGGAAGATGTTTCTTATGCTTATGGAACTAGCCACGAAGCCAATTACACAAGTCTTTCTCCTCCCAGAATGCAACAATTTGCCTTTGTTGTCTTTGAGTTCCAGGAGCATTTTTTCCACTTTTTGCAGGATTCCTACTGCACTCTCCTTGTTGGATGTCCTCATTGGTGCTTTGTGTCCCTTTCCCAGGGGGTTCCTACTGTTGAGAACATCAAAAGCGGAATCAATGGTTCTCAGGAAGTCGACAGTTGCCTCACATCCTCTAAACTCTGGTAGCTTGAGGTGTACGTTGCAGCACTCCAGAGCATCAGCCACACTCTTACTGAAAACCTGAGCTGCTAGTTTTACCTTCATCTTTTGCCTTTCCCACTGCACGTGCGCCTGTTTCACCTGGGTTCCAAGGCGCAGCCCTTCCTCATCTTGCATTTTGACTAACTGTGCAATGTATTGCCATTTGATCTTACCTGCTGGACTTTGCAATTCACCCATATCTGCCAGTGCATTCCTGAGCAGCTTCAACATGTGACACACATCCAAAATCACATGCACCTGCCTTTTCTCTTCGTCTACCTGTTGTTGTTCCTCAGGATGTGGAAATGATGGACGCATGGTTTGAACATTAAGATCAGCACCAAGGGCTCTCAGCATGGCAAAATGGCATGATGGACCATCACATGTCAAGGAGACTGTGCGGACTCCAATTTTACGGAGTCTGATAAGGCATTCGGTGACGAGGCTGGCACGCTCTGCACCAGTCAATCCATTGACAAGGAAATATGCCACTGGAATTTTCCAAGATGCATCGATGGCAACAACCATGAAGACCAAGGCATCTTTGGCTTCTGGCAATGAGTCATCCACATTGCCACAGCCAAGGTCCACATAGCCATGAAACCTTCCAGCAACATATTGCACATGCTTTCTAATGGCCATTTCGTCCATCATTAGCGCACACAAGGTTTCTTTCCCTTCATCTTTCCTGTCTTTCACATGAGACTCTAGAGCATTAAAGGCAGGTGTTGTGAATCCAGGCTCTGCAGAGATGTTGGAGTACCATCTCCGGATAGTGTCAGGGGAGGGCAAAGCAAGGTCAAAGCTCTGACGCACATACTCATAAGCTTTGCAAGAGTAGAATTGGAGCGTCATGGCAAATGATTTTAATTCCTCTGACACTTTAGATTTATTCCCTAGCTTCATTCTCTGAAGGATTTCCCTTGTCACTCCACCGTACTGGGTCTCCAACATGTCTGCACAACCTGTAGAAATTAGCATTTTCTGCTTCAGCTCAGTGATGACCTCTGACAAGCTGAGTAATCGTTTTTGAAGCCTATGGCTCTTCTGTTTTTCCAATTTCAACCTCTTTATGTACTCATCCAGTTTTACCCCTGCTTGTTTCAATTTACGCTTGAGTTTTCTGGGAGAGTCATACAATTGGTAAGTGTGTTCAGCATGCGTGCCTTTTACGGATGAAGAACAGTACTTGTGCTCAGCATGTGCGCCTTTTACACATGAAGAACAGTAATTGTGCTCTATGTGCTCAAAAACCTCCTCGTCATTTTGAGGCAGGAAAATGCCGTCATGTGTGTTAACATGGCTTTCCATGTCACTCTCAGGATTATCGGAGACATCTACATGATGTAAGCCTACCCCATCATCAACAGCACATACAAACCTCTCACCTACCAAAATCTCTAAGGTGGGAACAGCATCATCGTTGAGGCGCCTCCGATCGCTGAATGGATTGGACTCAAAACAACACTCTTCGAAGTGTAGGGAACACAGCCTGGTGTTAGGAGTTGGTGTCCATCCCTGGCGCCCAACATACTTGATCCAACGATGGAGTCTGTCTTCATCACGTGGAAAGCTGTGAAGACAGATAATACAAATATGTTATATATTTACTGCCTTAAAATCACTGCTACTCACAATATTTACTTAAAGGACAACTTTAGTTTTTTCCAACCAAGGTTCATGTTTTAGGTTGTCATTAGAGAAAGTAAAAGATGAGTGTTATTATTTTTTTCATTTGATGCTTTCTTTCGTTTTAGGGATTTTAGCTCTTTTTGACAGGGGGGCATTCGAGCATGGGGCTAAATATGTATTTCTTTTTACAAAATGTTATGGTGATTTATTTACCGTAGTCCTACTAGACTCCAATAAATTACATCTGGCCACAGAAGATCACATGCAGGATCTACTGAATGTGAAGGTAGCCTACTGGGGGTCTTGGGGGAAGCCACACTGTGTCATATATGGCTCAATATGTTTGACACATTCAGCAGATCCTGTGATCTTTTGTGGCTAGATGTAATTTCTTGGGGTTTATTAGGACTATAGTAAATAATAATAAAATAAATCGCCATAATATTTTGTAAAAAAAATACATATTTAGCCCCATGCTCGAAACTGCTAAAATCCCCAAAACAAAAGAAAGCAGCAAATGAAAGAAAATTAAAACTCACCTTTTAGTTTCTCTAATAACAACCTAAAACATGAACCGTGGTTGAAAAAACTAAAGTTGTCCTTTAAATAAAACTAGCTATAAGATAGTTAAAGTACTAAAATTTGAAACTAAAGTACATTGTGCAGAAGGAGGAGTTAATGTAGCCTACACCAGTGCTGAATTCACACACAAAATCCCCTTTAATTCATTTATTTTTTATGTCAAATCAATTTAGCTTCATAAATTGGTTGATAAAAGTACACCAAAAGGTACTGGTAGGCTCCTGTTGATTAATACATCAAAAACAATATGCATCCAATGTTTGGCCTAGGCTATTAATTGTAGCCTTAGGGCTTAGAGTATAAATATAAATAGCCTAGGCCTACTATATCAATAGGGATAAGCTATATGCTAAGATTGTACTGCACAATTTCAAGTGCAGAAAAGTGGCCAAGTGAGTCAATTGTGATATTATAGCCATCATTTGAGTCAACATAAGGTAAAAGCTAAAATGCATGTATGTGCAAGTGTCGATATGTATGTGCAATTGAAGTACATGTGCAAACCTTAGAGTATATATATGTATAATAACTCTATGGTGCAGACTGCATTTCTGGCCTAAACGGCTTCCCATACAGTTCCTCATGGTAGCCTATTAATCCTAGCATTGCAACATGCAGCAACTTGCAAGAATGGAAGATTATTAGAGAATCGTAGGGAAGAAGAAGTAGTGATATTGATCATATTACGATAAGAAATCACAGCAGAAGCAGAGTTATAAATAACTTAAATGGCTAAATGCATTGCATCATTAGCTATGTCATTATCACACTACTGTGAAATCGTTTGTGTCAAATGGAACGAGAGAGCAGCCACGAATTATTTGTCTTAATACAATTTAATATCGTCATTATACGCTTTAAAATATGCAAAAAATAACATACCTGTGGTAAGAAACCCTCGGTTTTCCTGGCGGACCGAGGGCACCTCGTCTGCGAGTCCTGGAACAATTGGGCAAAGTACAGATATTAGGCATCTTTTGTTAAAGCAAGTGTACAAAACTATAACAACAGAATTTAAAATGTCTCCCAGTCCCCGCTCTAAGTCCGCGCCGCTCAACTACAAAACTGCCACGCCCGGCCAAACGTATGGATCGCCCTTCCCCCACAGTGACCACATGTGTAATGCACGTAAAGATGCGTCAACTTTGGTCGGGATTGGCAATTTGGCTGAAGGAAATGGAATACGGATCTTCACTATACTCTAATATCTTCACTGACAGGCTAGCTCTGAGCCTGTTTTTATTTGAACGCAGTTTGAACGGCTGCAGGCTACTGCCCTTTTGGTTGTCCATGTCCGCGATTTCTACACAAGGTTTGTAAAATCTGATTTTATTATTTGAACGGTAAATTATGTTTCACGTACCAAGGCTACATTAAAAAATGCACAAAAACAAACAATCACAACTTAGTTTCAGGGTAGTCGAGACATTCACCATCTCCATGCATCCATGCATGGTTAACAAACAAGGCTATTTGACAGCCATTGATTAATTGAAGACGTTGTATTATAATATGCATTTGGCCAGGAATGCTAACTTTGCAGATTGTAAGAGTAAGAATTACAAAGTTCGATTTGGACAGTACAAGACAGACAAACTATAAGGACTCAGCTTTAGTCTACTGCTAGATTCAAAGTTAGCCCCACAAGCAGAACCCAATGGTACTGAAGTTTCTGACATTTTTGAGACCATGATCTCCAAAACCACAATCTCTTTAGGCTGATTTAGGCTGATATGGACCTGACCTGATGTTGCATGTAGAGAGCTCCATAAATTGCAGTTAGGAGGAGGCTATTTGGACAGGTTTACTACAGGTGATCTGTTATTTTTAAATAATAGTGTGTTGTGTTCTGGGTGCTGAAAATAGCAGAACGTATTTTAAACAAATGCTTTTCCTTCTGGAATTCTCCATTCTAGAAATCCAATGATGCAGGAGTTGCAGGCGTCAGCCACTGCTAGACAGGAAGAGGAAAGACCTCGAGAAAGTAAGTCTTTAATTCAGGATTTCTCAAAGGTACTGTGACACAAGTCCAGGGGTGCCGCAGAATAATAAAAAGATAGCTGATCTACAAGCTCATTGTAGTTCAGCTATTTGGGACAAATATCCCCCGTCCCCGAATATGGACAGTGGACACTGGTGTTAATGTTAAATGTCAACTCTATAGTTATTTTCAGGTGGGTGGAGATGGCCCGCGTGTACGTTGTTCTTGCCACATAGTCACATCGTCTAGAAATCAGTGATTCTCAAATGTTTAAATGTCAAGGACCTCCATAACTCTCTGAGAGCATAGTTACAAATGCAACTGGCTGCATTAAGACAAATGATCATTTAAAGACGGGTGGATCTTTATATCATTTTATGTTACAGCAAAGTTAGTTATATTTATTGCTGTCTAGCTCTATCAATTCCAACTTATTTTAGAAACAACTCTCAATGTCTTAACATAAAATCTGCACTTTGCTGATATATAGAAAGAACTGATATACAGAATACAGAATACACAAGGCATATTACAACCTTAACTTATTTCTAACCTTATTCTCATTAACACAAAATATAGAATAGAAGAACCATGGGACCGAGTGGTCGGCTTGAGGTCGGCAGACATGTTATATGCGTATTTCCCCAGAAAAACGAGCAGCGAGATGGTTTAAGGGCGACCACAGGCCGCCAAACCACTTTATGTCACAGACATATAGTGTAAAGCCTCTTTTACAGTAGCCTATGTGTGATTTAGTTCTGTGGCTTATATCTATCTCTCTCTCTCTGGTCACAGCTGGCAGAGAGTGACTCACTTCCTTGATCAGGAAATGTAGGGGCAACCACATTGGAGCAGAACTATGTCACATCTAGATCTATATTGTGGATGTCTCAGACCAATACTGCATCTGTAGTTCTTCTGGCATCTGCTGTGTTCCTTACTGTCAGCCGTGGCTTTGTGTTTCTTCCATGTAGGACTCATGGGTCATGGGCCAGGGATGCAGCAGCAGCAGGAGAGCTGGGTTGGGTCTGCTCCTCCTGGGGCTTCTGGCCCCGGGCAGCAGGGTGCCATGCAGGGCCGACTGGGTCCCAACGCCACCCCACTCAGACACGACAGTCAGCCAGGGCCCCCCCGCCAGATGCTTCAGTCCCCAATGATGGCCAACGGTGAGAGCTTGTCCTACCCGAACACAATGCAGAATGTAGATAATTTGTATTTATTTTAACACACACCCGTGGGAAGTGAAGGGCACTCTTATCATCATACGTCATCATACATCATCTCATACCGGCCAATCAGCATTTGCATCCTCACCTACACTAGGTGGCGTAAAATGTACACTATGACGTAAGATTGTCCGTTCATTGTCAATGTGAATTTAATGTTTGTGTAGGACAATGTTTGTGGACACACACTAAAAAACTGGACATAGCTAGCGCCCCTCAAACATAATAAGCCTATATTCTCATTTATGCTAGTGACATACTGTATCTTAGGGGGAAAGATGACATAAATGTAAGGTTCTATAAAGGAAGAATGTAATGTAGGTGTGTCTTAGCTGAAAATTATATTTTCAGTATGTGACCTGAGCAAAAATAATCATTTGAGAACCACTGCTCTATAAACAACTTCATTGATATCTTGGCATACTGCCACCTCTTGGCACAAAATGGTATTATTACTTACTGTGTTGTTATAATAATAATAATCAATGTAAAATAATTGAAATTGTTATTTTGTAATCCACAGAGAAGACACTGTGGATCATGGGGAGCAGTTACATCCGGCGTGGCAAGGAGAGAGCCCAGCAGACCATGGGTACCAATCTGGGACTGGATGCCCAGGTCCAGTGGTATGGCTGGGGTGGATTGAGATGGATCAAATTCCTCCCCTACTTCCAGCAATCCCTTCAGAGTAGAAGAACACCCCCGGATGTCCTTCTGATTCATTGTGGCAGCAACGACCTGGGAAAGGTGAAGAGCATCGAACTGGCCACAATGATGAAGAGGGACCTGCAGCACCTCCACCAGCAGTTCCCAAACATGGGAATTGTTTTCTCACAGATCACCCAGAGACACCAGTGGGGTGCTGCAAATCCGGGGGCAATTAACAAGGCCAGAAAATGGGTGAACTATGAGATCAGTGCTTTTGTTAGAGGTTTGGGAGGGAGCTTTGTGGCTCACCCTGACATAAAGTTTGACCGCCCTGGCCTCTTTCTGCGTGATGGAGTTCATTTTTCCCTTTTGGGAAATGATATATTTTTAAACAGTATTGTTCAGTCCCTTAAAGCTACAATCTAGATTAGGTGAAGTTGCCTCTTAAACTTGCTAGTTGATTTTTGACTACTTGTCCTGGGCTCCAAGCATAATTGGCAGCTTTACCTACACTACATCATAGCTTTGAAGACTAGAGGTTTTTTTGTTTGTTTTTGAATAAAACAAGCCCAGAAAGTGGTCAGGGAATATTTCTTTGTGTGAGGATTAAATTAATAAATACAAATAAACTGTACTCATCCCACTGTTCATTCATATTCTGGCCTTGTTAATTATTGTTCTTCTCTTCTACCCCAGCCATACCAACCCATGGTCTCTTTGTTCTCTCCAAGCCTCACGTCGGATGTGACTGCTTCTACTTATTTATTATGAATGGTTTGATAGATGTATGCAAAACAAATATTTTAAAAGAATTTGTCTTATAATTATTTTCTTTTGATTTTAATCTGTACCTGTTCCTCCTTTTGCAACATATAATAAAGTATTGAATGTTTGTGTGGGGTCTATTGTCTGTTTATTGGATGATGCCCTACATTATGTCTACATTATATAAGCTATATTTGAGTTTTGAGACATATTTCCTATGCACATATATGAACCTGAATGGCATAGAATAGCCTACGCAGCATTTATTCTGCATATCAGATATTGGAATATGTTCATATTGTCTAAAGAACCAAAAACAATATCTGTCTGGTCAAGCAGTAGATCATGTACGATTTGGTATTTTTGTTAGTAATATGTCTAAAAAGTCATTGCTCATAGTGGTGCGCAAATTGGCATGACAAGTGTCAAAGTGCTCTTTTTTAAACTATATTGACATTCTTTTTCAATTACAATTTTACAATTGTGACAATATTGTCACACTTTAAATATTATTTTGTTATATAAATATATAGTTTGTATTACATTTGTTGGTTGTCTGATACATATTTAAAAGAAAAGTAAAGTGTATTTGTAAAATGTATGTAGCCTATATTTTCACTTTCTTCTAAATGTGAATTAGCAAAAGTATAAAGTCCCTTTAAAAGCAAATATTCAACTGCAGCACTGCACCACACAATAACACAAGTTGGAATGAACTTCAGTTTATTGCATTAATATTATATTATATGGTGTGTAAACAGTTCATAGAGGTGTATAAAAATAACGAATTTAAAGAATCAGATACATCCATGTTCTTAATCTATTCAAAATGCTAATATGATAAAAACAGCTATGGTTTTATATTTCCTTTCCGAAAACACTGGGGGGGCAGACGATCCTATACCATCTATGCCTGGCATAGACTGTAAAAAGGCCTATATCTGACGCTGACCCGATCCAAAAAGCTTTCTACTCAATACCGCCCCCAGCTGGCAGTGTCAGGTTAAGACGAGTCTGCTGCCAACATAGCGATGCGCGTTCACCACGAGTAGCACGCACACGCAAACACGCACGATGCTAGTTCATGTGTCGGTCGTCGCGCGTTCATGTGTTTGAGGGCAAAAATCCAGAATGCACAGGGCTCCTAAACCGGAAGGAGGAGTGGATTCGCCTCATGCGCTTCTGAGCAACTCAATGCAAGTGGACGGGAGGAGAACTTGGGTGCCGTCTCTATTCATATATACTCTAAGGTTATAGCCCATGTTTTTTTAAATTTTGAAAAAAAAAGTTAGCCTCGTTTCTCATCATTTTGGACCATGGGCTATAGCCCATATCGTACGGCATACTATAGCGCGCCTTTTTTCATCATTTTTGAAGATTTGAAAAAAATGACGAAATGACAAAAACGATGGGTTATAGCCCATGTTTTTTGAAATTTTGAAAAAAAAAGTTAGCCTCGTTTCTCATAATTTTGGACCATGGGCTATAGCCCATATCGTACGGCATACTATAGCACGCCGTTTTTCATCATTTTTGAAGATTTGAAAAAAATGACGAAATGACAAAAACGATGGGTTATAGCCCATGTTTTTTGAAATTTTGGAAAAAAAAGTTAGCCTCGTTTCTCATCATTTTGGACCATGGGCTATAGCCCATATCGTACGGCTTACTATAGCGCGCCGTTTTTCATCATTTTTGAAGATTTGAAAAAAATGACGAAATGACAAAAACGATGGGTTATAGCCCATGTTTTTTGAAATTTTGAAAAAAAAAAGTAAGCCTCGTTTCTCATCATTTTGGACCATGGGCTATAGCCCATATCGTACGGCATACTATAGCGCGCCGTTTTTCATCATTTTTGAAGATTTGAAAAAAATGACGAAATGACAAAAACGATGGGTTATAGCCCATGTTTTTTGAAATTTTGAAAAACAAAGTTAGCCTCGTTTCTCATCATTTTGGACCATGGGCTACAGCCCATATCGTACGGCATACTATAGCGCGCCGTTTTTCATCATTTTTGAAGATTTGAAAAAAATGACGAAATGACAAAAACGATGGGTTATAGCCCATGTTTTTTGAAATTTTGAAAAAAAAAGTTAGCCTCGTTTCTCATCATTTTGGACCATGGGCTATAGCCCATATCGTACGGCATACTATAGCGCGCCGTTTTTCATCATTTTTGAAGATTTGAAAAAAATGACGAAATGACAAAAACGATGGGTTATAGCCCATGTTTTTTGAAATTTTGAAAAAAAAAGTTAGCCTCGTTTCTCATCATTTTGGACCATGGGCTATAGCCCATATCGTACGGCATACTATAGCGCGCCGTTTTTCATCATTTTTGAAGATTTGAAAAAAATGACAAAATGACAAAAACGATGGGTTATAGCCCATGTTTTTTGAAATTTTGAAAAAAAAAGTTAGCCTCGTTTCTCATCATTTTGGACCATGGGCTATAGCCCATATCGTACGGCATACTATAGCGCGCCGTTTTTCATCATTTTTGAAGATTTGAAAAAAATGACGAAATGACAAAAACGATGGGTTATAGCCCATGTTTTTTGAAATTTTGAAAAAAAAAGTTAGCCTCGTTTCTCATCATTTTGGACCATGGGCTATAGCCCATATCGTACGGCATACTATAGCGCGCCGTTTTTCATCATTTTTGAAGATTTGAAAAAAAGTGACGAAATGACAAAAACGATGGGTTATAGCCCATGTTTTTTTAAATTTTGAAAAAAAAAGTTAGCCTCGTTTCTCATCATTTTGGACCATGGGCTATAGCCCATATCGTACGGCATACTATAGCGCGCCTTTTTTCATCATTTTTGAAGATTTGAAAAAAATGACGAAATGACAAAAACGATGGGTTATAGCCCATGTTTTTTGAAATTTTGAAAAAAAAAGTTAGCCTCGTTTCTCATAATTTTGGACCATGGGCTATAGCCCATATCGTACGGCATACTATAGCACGCCGTTTTTCATCATTTTTGAAGATTTGAAAAAAATGACGAAATGACAAAAACGATGGGTTATAGCCCATGTTTTTTGAAATTTTGGAAAAAAAAGTTAGCCTCGTTTCTCATCATTTTGGACCATGGGCTATAGCCCATATCGTACGGCTTACTATAGCGCGCCGTTTTTCATCATTTTTGAAGATTTGAAAAAAATGACGAAATGACAAAAACGATGGGTTATAGCCCATGTTTTTTGAAATTTTGAAAAAAAAAAGTAAGCCTCGTTTCTCATCATTTTGGACCATGGGCTATAGCCCATATCGTACGGCATACTATAGCGCGCCGTTTTTCATCATTTTTGAAGATTTGAAAAAAATGACGAAATGACAAAAACGATGGGTTATAGCCCATGTTTTTTGAAATTTTGAAAAACAAAGTTAGCCTCGTTTCTCATCATTTTGGACCATGGGCTACAGCCCATATCGTACGGCATACTATAGCGCGCCGTTTTTCATCATTTTTGAAGATTTGAAAAAAATGACGAAATGACAAAAACGATGGGTTATAGCCCATGTTTTTTGAAATTTTGAAAAAAAAAGTTAGCCTCGTTTCTCATCATTTTGGACCATGGGCTATAGCCCATATCGTACGGCATACTATAGCGCGCCGTTTTTCATCATTTTTGAAGATTTGAAAAAAATGACGAAATGACAAAAACGATGGGTTATAGCCCATGTTTTTTGAAATTTTGAAAAAAAAAGTTAGCCTCGTTTCTCATCATTTTGGACCATGGGCTATAGCCCATATCCATCATTTTTGAAGATTTGAAAAAATGACGAAATGACAAAAACGATGGGTTATAGCCCATGTTTTTTGAAATTTTGAAAAAAAAAGTTAGCCTCGTTTCTCATCATTTTGGACCATGGGCTATAGCCCATATCGTACGGCATACTATAGCGCGCCATTTTTCATCATTTTTGAAGATTTGAAAAAAATGACGAAATGACAAAAACGATGGGTTATAGCCCATGTTTTTTGAAATTTTGGAAGAAATAGTTAGCCTCGTTTCTCATCATTTTGGACCGTGGGCTATAGCCCATATCGTACGGCATACTATAGCGCGCCGTTTTTCATCATTTTTGAAGATTTGAAAAAAATTACGAAATGACAAAAACGATGGGTTATAGCCCATGTTTTTTGAAATTTTGAAAAAAAAAGTTAGCCTCGTTTCTCATCATTTTGGACCGTGGGCTATAGCCCATATCGTACGGCATACTATAGCGCGCCGTTTTTCATCATTTTTGAAGATTTGAAAAAAATTACGAAATGACAAAAACGATGGGTTATAGCCCATGTTTTTTGCATTTAAAAAAAAAAAAGTTAGCCTCGTTTCTCATCATTTTGGACCGTGGGCTATAGCCCATATCGTACGGCATACTATAGCGCGCAGTTTTTCATCATTTTTGAAGATTTGAAAAAAATGAAAAAATGAGAAAAAAAATCCGCAATTTCCGCAATTTCTGCAATTTCCATTTCAGCAATTTCCGCAATTACCATTTCTGCAATTTCCGCAATTTCCGCAATTCCGCAATTTGACAAAAACGATGGGTTATAGCCCATGTTTTTTTTAAATTTGAAAAAAAAAGTTAGCCTCGTTTCTCATCATTTTGGACCGTGGGCTATAGCCCATATCGTACGGCATACTATAGCATGCCGTTTAACATCATTTTTCAGGATTAAACAAAAAAAAAACCGATTGGTTATAGCCCATGATGAGAAAAATTATCAAATTGCGGAATGTTGCGGAGGATTGCGGAGCAAATTGCGGAGTGTTGCGGAGCAAATTGCGGAGTGTTGCGGAGGATTGCAGAGGATATAGCCCATGTTTTTTGAAATTTTGGAAAAAAAAGTTAGCCTCGTTTCTCATCATTTTGGACCATGGGCTAATCCTCAAAAAATGAAAAAAACGATGGGTTATTGCCCATCGTTCTTTTTAATTTTTGGAGAAAAATCCTCCACAATCCTCCGCAAGACTCCGCAATTTGCTCCGCAATTTTTTGAATTTTTGGAGAAAAATCCTCCACAATCCTCCGCAACACTCCGCAATTTGCTCCGCTCACAGTTAACAGTATTTGTATTGAGT
>NC_137862.1:17270780-17334235 GCF_963924005.1 Protomyctophum bolini | reverse complement strand
TTTTTTTTGAAATTTTGAAAAAAAAAGTTAGCCTCGTTTCTCATCATTTGGACCATGGGCTATAGCCCATATCGTACGGCTTACTATAGCGCGCCGTTTTTCATCATTTTTGAAGATTTAAAAAAATGACGAAATGACAAAAACGATGGGTTATAGCCCATTTTTTTGAAATTTTGAAAAAAAAGGTTAGCCTCGTTTCTCATCATTTTGGACCATGGGCTATAGCCCATATCGTACGGCATACTATAGCGCGCCGTTTTTCATCATTTTTGAAGATTTGAAAAAAATGACGAAATGACAAAAACGATGGGTTATAGCCCATGTTTTTTGAAATTTTGAAAAAAAAAGTTAGCCTCGTTTCTCATCATTTTGGACCATGGGCTATAGCCCATATCGTACGGCATACTATAGCGCGCCGTTTTTTCATCATTTTTGAAGATTTGAAAAAAATGACGAAATGACAAAAACGATGGGTTATAGCCCATGTTTTTGAAATTTTGAAAAAAAAAGTTAGCCTCGTTTCTCATCATTTTGGACCATGGGCTATAGCCCATATCGTACGGCATACTATAGCGCGCCGTTTTTTCATCATTTTTGAAGATTTGAAAAAAATGACGAAATGATAAAAACGATGGGTTATAGCCCATGTTTTTGGAAATTTTGAAAAAAAAAAGTTAGCCTCGTTTCTCATCATTTTGGACCATGGGCTATAGCCCATATCGTACGGCATACTATAGCGTGCCGTTTTTCATCATTTTTGAAGATTTGAAAAAAATGACGAAATGACAAAAACGATGGGTATAGCCCATGTTTTTTGAAATTTTGAAAAAAAAAGTTAGCCTCGTTTCTCATCATTTTGGACCATGGGCTATAGCCCATATCGTACGGCATACTATAGCGCGCCGTTTTTCATCATTTTTGAAGATTTGAAAAAAATGACGAAATGACAAAAACGATGGGTTATAGCCCATGTTTTTTGAAATTTTGAAAAAAAAAGTTAGCCTCGTTTCTCATCATTTTGGACCATGGGCTATAGCCCATATCGTACGGCATACTATAGCGCGCCGTTTTTCATCATTTTTGAAGATTTGAAAAAATGACGAAATGACAAAAACGATGGGTTATAGCCCATGTTTTTTGAAATTTTGAAAAAAAAAGTTAGCCTTGTTTCTCATCATTTTGGACCATGGGCTATAGCCCATATCGTACGGCATACTATAGCGCGCCGTTTTTCATCATTTTTGAAGATTTGAAAAAAAGTGACGAAATGACAAAAACGATGGGTTATAGCCCATGTTTTTTGAAATTTTGAAAAAAAAAGTTAGCCTCGTTTCTCATCATTTTGGACCATGGGCTATAGCCCATATCGTACGGCTAACTATAGCGCGCCGTTTTTCATCATTTTTGAAGATTTAAAAAAAATGACGAAATGACAAAAACGATGGGTTATAGCCCATGTTTTTTGAAATTTTGAAAAAAAAGTTAGCCTCGTTTCTCATCATTTTGGACCATGGGCTATAGCCCATATCGTACGGCATACTATAGCGCGCCGTTTTTCATCATTTTTGAAGATTTGAAAAAAATGACGAAATGACAAAAACGATGGGTTATAGCCCATGTTTTTTGAAATTTTGAAAAAAAAGTTAGCCTCGTTTCTCATCATTTTGGACCATGGGCTATAGCCCATATCGTACGGCATACTATAGCGCGCCGTTTTTCATCATTTTTGAAGATTTGAAAAAAAATGACGAAATGACAAAAACGATGGGTTATAGCCCATGTTTTTTGAAATTTTGAAAAAAAAAGTTAGCCTCGTTTCTCATCATTTTGGACCATGGGCTATAGCCCATATCGTACGGCATACTATAGCGCGCCGTTTTTCATCATTTTTGAAGATTTGAAAAAAATGACGAAATGATAAAAACGATGGGTTATAGCCCATGTTTTTTGAAATTTTGAAAAAAAAAGTTAGCCTCGTTTCTCATCATTTTGGACCATGGGCTATAGCCCATATCGTACGGCATACTATAGCGTGCCGTTTTTCATCATTTTTGAAGATTTGAAAAAAATGACGAAATGACAAAAACGATGGGTTATAGCCCATGTTTTTTGAAATTTTGAAAAAAAAAGTTAGCCTCGTTTCTCATCATTTTGGACCATGGGCTATAGCCCATATCGTACGGCATACTATAGCGCGCCGTTTTTCATCATTTTTGAAGATTTGAAAAAAATGACGAAATGACAAAAACGATGGGTTATAGCCCATGTTTTTTGAAATTTTGAAAAAAAAGTTAGCCTCGTTTCTCATCATTTTGGACCATGGGCTATAGCCCATATCGTACGGCATACTATAGCGCGCCGTTTTTCATCATTTTTGAAGATTTGAAAAAAATGACGAAATGACAAAAACGATGGGTTATAGCCCATGTTTTTTGAAATTTTGAAAAAAAAAGTTAGCCTCGTTTCTCATCATTTTGGACCATGGGCTATAGCCCATATCTTACGGCATACTATAGCGCGCCGTTTTTCATCATTTTTGAAGATTTGAAAAAAATGACGAAATGACAAAAACGATGGGTTATAGCCCATGTTTTTTGAAATTTTGAAAAAAAAAGTTAGCCTCGTTTCTCATCATTTTGGACCATGGGCTATAGCCCATATCGTACGGCATACTATAGCGCGCCGTTTTTCATCATTTTTGAAGATTTGAAAAAAATGACGAAATGATAAAAACGATGGGTTATAGCCCATGTTTTTTGAAATTTTGAAAAAAAAAGTTAGCCTCGTTTCTCATCATTTTGGACCATGGGCTATAGCCCATATCGTACGGCATACTATAGCGTGCCGTTTTTCATCATTTTTGAAGATTTGAAAAAAATGACGAAATGACAAAAACGATGGGTTATAGCCCATGTTTTTTGAAATTTTGAAAAAAAAAGTTAGCCTCGTTTCTCATCATTTTGGACCATGGGCTATAGCCCATATCGTACGGCATACTATAGCGCGCCGTTTTTCATCATTTTTGAAGATTTGAAAAAAATGACGAAATGACAAAAACGATGGGTTATAGCCCATGTTTTTTGAAATTTTGAAAAAAAAAGTTAGCCTCGTTTCTCATCATTTTGGACCATGGGCTATAGCCCATATCGTACGGCATACTATAGCGCGCCGTTTTTCATCATTTTTGAAGATTTGAAAAAAATGACGAAATGACAAAAACGATGGGTTATAGCCCATGTTTTTTGAAATTTTGAAAAAAAAAGTTAGCCTCGTTTCTCATCATTTTGGACCATGGGCTATAGCCCATATCGTACGGCATACTATAGCGCGCCGTTTTTCATCATTTTTGAAGATTTGAAAAAAATGACGAAATGACAAAAAACGATGGGTTATAGCCCATGTTTTTTGAAATTTTGAAAAAAAAAGTTAGCCTCGTTTCTCATCATTTTGGACCATGGGCTATAGCCCATATCGTACGGCATACTATAGCGTGCCGTTTTTCATCATTTTTGAAGATTTGAAAAAAAATGACGAAATGACAAAAACGATGGGTTATAGCCCATATTTTTTGAAATTTTGAAAAAAAAAGTTAGCCTCGTTTCTCATCATTTTGGACCATGGGCTATAGCCCATATCGTACGGCATACTATAGCGCGCCGTTTTTCATCATTTTTGAAGATTTGAAAAAAATGACGAAATGATAAAAACGATGGTTATAGCCCATGTTTTTTGAAATTTTGAAAAAAAAAGTTAGCCTCGTTTCTCATCATTTTGGACCATGGGCTATAGCCCATATCGTACGGCATACTATAGCGTGCCGTTTTTCATCATTTTTGAAGATTTGAAAAAAATGACGAAATGACAAAAACGATGGGTTATAGCCCATGTTTTTTGAAATTTTGAAAAAAAAAGTTAGCCTCGTTTCTCATCATTTTGGACCATGGGCTATAGCCCTTATCGTACGGCATACTATAGCGCGCCGTTTTTCATCATTTTTGAAGATTTGAAAAAAATGACGAAATGACAAAAACGATGGGTTATAGCCCATGTTTTTTGAAATTTTGAAAAAAAAAGTTAGCCTCGTTTCTCATCATTTTGGACCATGGGCTATAGCCCATATCGTACGGCATACTATAGCGCGCCGTTTTTCATCATTTTTGAAGATTTGAAAAAAATGACGAAATGACAAAAACGATGGGTTATAGCCCATGTTTTTGAAATTTTGAAAAAAAAAGTTAGCCTCGTTTCTCATCATTTTGGACCATGGGCTATAGCCCATATCGTACGGCATACTATAGCGTGCCGTTTTTCATCATTTTTGAAGATTTGAAAAAAATGACGAAATGACAAAAACGATGGGTTATAGCCCATATTTTTTGAAATTTTGAAAAAAAAGTTAGCCTCGTTTCTCATCATTTTGGACCATGGGCTATAGCCCATATCGTACGGCATACTATAGCGCGCCGTTTTTCATCATTTTTGAAGATTTGAAAAAAATGACGAAATGATAAAAACGATGGTTATAGCCCATGTTTTTTGAAATTTTGAAAAAAAAAGTTAGCCTCGTTTCTCATCATTTTGGACCATGGGCTATAGCCCATATCGTACGGCATACTATAGCGTGCCGTTTTTCATCATTTTTGAAGATTTGAAAAAATGACGAAATGACAAAAACGATGGGTTATAGCCCATGTTTTTTGAAATTTTGAAAAAAAAAGTTAGCCTCGTTTCTCATCATTTTGGACCATGGGCTATAGCCCATATCGTACGGCATACTATAGCGCGCCGTTTTTCATCATTTTTGAAGATTTGAAAAAAATGACGAAATGACAAAAACGATGGGTTATAGCCCATGTTTTTTGAAATTTTGAAAAAAAAAGTTAGCCTCGTTTCTCATCATTTTGGACCATGGGCTATAGCCCATATCGTACGGCATACTATAGCGCGCCGTTTTTCATCATTTTTGAAGATTTGAAAAAAATGACGAAATGACAAAAACGATGGGTTATAGCCCATGTTTTTTGAAATTTTGAAAAAAAAAGTTAGCCTCGTTTCTCATCATTTTGGACCATGGGCTATAGCCCATATCGTACGGCATACTATAGCGCGCCGTTTTTCATCATTTTTGAAGATTTGAAAAAAATGACGAAATGACAAAAACGATGGGTTATAGCCCATGTTTTTTGAAATTTTGAAAAAAAAAGTTAGCCTCGTTTCTCATCATTTTGGACCATGGGCTATAGCCCATATCGTACGGCATACTATAGCGCGCCGTTTTTCATCATTTTTGAAGATTTGAAAAAAATGACGAAATGATAAAAACGATGGGTTATAGCCCATGTTTTTTGAAATTTTGAAAAAAAAAGTTAGCCTCGTTTCTCATCATTTTGGACCATGGGCTATAGCCCATATCGTACGGCATACTATAGCGTGCCGTTTTTCATCATTTTTGAAGATTTGAAAAAAATGACGAAATGACAAAAACGATGGGTTATAGCCCATGTTTTTTGAAATTTTGAAAAAAAAAGTTAGCCTCGTTTCTCATCATTTTGGACCATGGGCTATAGCCCATATCGTACGGCATACTATAGCGCGCCGTTTTTCATCATTTTTGAAGATTTGAAAAAAATGACGAAATGACAAAAACGATGGGTTATAGCCCATGTTTTTTGAAATTTTGAAAAAAAGTTAGCCTCGTTTCTCATCATTTTGGACCATGGGCTATAGCCCATATCGTACGGCATACTATAGCGCGCCGTTTTTCATCATTTTTGAAGATTTGAAAAAAATGACGAAATGACAAAAACGATGGGTTATAGCCATGTTTTTTGAAATTTTGAAAAAAAAAGTTAGCCTCGTTTCTCATCATTTTGGACCATGGGCTATAGCCCATATCGTACGGCATACTATAGCGCGCCGTTTTTCATCATTTTTGAAGATTTGAAAAAAAATGACGAAATGACAAAAACGATGGGTTATAGCCCATGTTTTTTGAAATTTTGAAAAAAAAAGTTAGCCTCGTTTCTCATCATTTTGGACCATGGGCTATAGCCCATATCGTACGGCATACTATAGCGTGCCGTTTTTCATCATTTTTGAAGATTTGAAAAAAATGACGAAATGACAAAAACGATGGGTTATAGCCCATATTTTTTGAAATTTTGAAAAAAAAGTTAGCCTCGTTTCTCATCATTTTGGACCATGGGCTATAGCCATATCGTACGGCATACTATAGCGCGCCGTTTTTCATCATTTTTGAAGATTTGAAAAAAATGACGAAATGACAAAAACGATGGGTTATAGCCCATGTTTTTTGAAATTTTGAAAAAAAAAGTTAGCCTCGTTTCTCATCATTTTGGACCATGGGCTATAGCCCATATCGTACGGCATACTATAGCGCGCCGTTTTTCATCATTTTTGAAGATTTGAAAAAAATGACGAAATGACAAAAACGATGGGTTATAGCCCATGTTTTTTGAAATTTTGAAAAAAAAAGTTAGCCTCGTTTCTCATCATTTTGGACCATGGGCTATAGCCCATATCGTACGGCATACTATAGCGCGCCTTTTTTTCATCATTTTTGAAGATTTGAAAAAAATGACGAAATGACAAAAACGATGGGTTATAGCCCATGTTTTTTGAAATTTTGAAAAAAAAAGTTAGCCTCGTTTCTCATAATTTTGGACCATGGGCTATAGCCCATATCGTACGGCATACTATAGCGCGCCGTTTTTCATCATTTTTGAAGATTTGAAAAAAATGACGAAATGACAAAAACGATGGGTTATAGCCCATGTTTTTTTAAATTTTGAAAAAAAAAAGTTAGCCTCGTTTCTCATCATTTTGGACCATGGGCTATAGCCCATATCGTACGGCATACTATAGCGCGCCGTTTTTCATCATTTTTGAAGATTTGAAAAAAAGTGACGAAATGACAAAAACGATGGGTTATAGCCCATGTTTTTTGAAATTTTGAAAAAAAAAGTTAGCCTCGTTTCTCATCATTTTGGACCATGGGCTATAGCCCATATCGTACGGCATACTATAGCGCGCCGTTTTTCATCATTTTTGAAGATTTGAAAAAAAGTGACGAAATGACAAAAACGATGGGTTATAGCCCATGTTTTTTGAAATTTTGAAAAAAAAGGTTAGCCTCGTTTCTCATCATTTTGGACCATGGGCTATAGCCCATATCGTACGGCATACTATAGCGCGCCTTTTTTCATCATTTTTGAAGATTTGAAAAAAATGACGAAATGACAAAAACGATGTGTTATAGCCCATGTTTTTTGAAATTTTGAAAAAAAAAGTTAGCCTCGTTTCTCATAATTTTGGACCATGGGCTATAGCCCATATCGTACGGCATACTATAGCACGCCGTTTTTCATCATTTTTGAAGATTTGAAAAAAATGACGAAATGACAAAAACGATGGGTTATAGCCCATGTTTTTTGAAATTTTGAAAAAAAAAGTTAGCCTCGTTTCTCATCATTTTGGACCATGGGCTATAGCCCATATCGTACGGCTTACTATAGCGCGCCGTTTTTCATCATTTTTGAAGATTTGAAAAAAATGACGAAATGACAAAAACGATGGGTTATAGCCCATGTTTTTTGAAATTTTGAAAAAATAAGTTAGCCTCGTTTCTCATCATTTTGGACCATGGGCTATAGCCCATATCGTACGGCATACTATAGCGCGCCGTTTTTCATCATTTTTGAAGATTTGAAAAAAAGTGACGAAATGACAAAAACGATGGGTTATAGCCCATGTTTTTTGAAATTTTGAAAAAAAAAGTTAGCCTCGTTTCTCATCATTTTGGACCATGGGCTATAGCCCATATCGTACGGCATACTATTGCGCGCCGTTTTTCATCATTTTTGAAGATTTGAAAAAAAAGACGAAATGACAAAAACGATGGGTTATAGCCCATGTTTTTTGAAATTTTGAAAAAAAAAGTTAGCCTCGTTTCTCATAATTTTGGACCATGGGCTATAGCCCATATCGTACGGCATACTATAGCACGTCGTTTTTCATCATTTTTGAAGATTTGAAAAAAATGACGAAATGACAAAAACGATGGGTTATAGCCCATGTTTTTTGAAATTTTGAAAAAAAAAGTTAGCCTCGTTTCTCATCATTTTGGACCATGGGCTATAGCCCATATCGTACGGCTTACTATAGCGCGCCGTTTTTCATCATTTTTGAAGATTTGAAAAAAATGACGAAATGACAAAAACGATGGGTTATAGCCCATGTTTTTTGAAATTTTGAAAAAAAAAGTTAGCCTCGTTTCTCATCATTTTGGACCATGGGCTATAGCCCATATCGTAACGCATACTATAGCGCGCCGTTTTTCATCATTTTTGAAGATTTGAAAAAAATGACGAAATGACAAAAACGATGGGTTATAGCCCATGTTTTTTTAAATTTTGAAAAAAAAGTTAGCCTCGTTTCTCATCATTTTGGACCATGGGCTATAGCCCATATCGTACGGCATACTATAGCGCGCCGTTTTTCATCATTTTTGAAGATTTGAAAAAAATGACGAAATGACAAAAACGATGGGTTATAGCCCATGTTTTTTGAAATTTTGAAAAAAAAAGTTAGCCTCGTTTCTCATCATTTTGGACCATGGGCTATAGCCCATATCGTACGGCTTACTATAGCGCGCCGTTTTTCATCATTTTTGAAGATTTAAAAAAAATGACGAAATGACAAAAACGATGGGTTATAGCCCATGTTTTTTTAAATTTTGAAAAAAAAAGTTAGCCTCGTTTCTCATCATTTTGGACCATGGGCTATAGCCCATATCGTACGGCATACTATAGCGCGCCGTTTTTCATCATTTTTGAAGATTTGAAAAAAATGACGAAATGACAAAAAAGATGGGTTATAGCCCATGTTTTTTGAAATTTTGAAAAAAAAAGTTAGCCTCGTTTCTCATCATTTTGGACCATGGGCTATAGCCCATATCGTACGGCATACTATAGCGCGCCGTTTTTCATCATTTTTGAAGATTTGAAAAAAATGGCGAAATGATAAAAACGATGGGTTATAGCCCATGTTTTTTGAAATTTTGAAAAAAAAAGTTAGCCTCGTTTCTCATCATTTTGGACCATGGGCTATAGCCCATATCGTACGGCATACTATAGCGCGCCGTTTTTCATCATTTTTGAAGATTTGAAAAAAATGACGAAATGACAAAAACGATGGGTTATAGCCCATGTTTTTTGAAATTTTGAAAAAAAAAGTTAGCCTCGTTTCTCATCATTTTGGACCATGGGCTATAGCCCATATCGTACGGCATACTATAGCGCGCCGTTTTTCATCATTTTTGAAGATTTGAAAAAAATGACGAAATGACAAAAACGATGGGTTATAGCCCATGTTTTTTGAAATTTTGAAAAAAAAAGTTAGCCTCGTTTCTCATCATTTTGGACCATGGGCTATAGCCCATATCGTACGGCATACTATAGCGCGCCGTTTTTCATCATTTTTGAAGATTTGAAAAAAATGACGAAATGACAAAAACGATGGGTTATAGCCCATGTTTTTTGAAATTTTGAAAAACAAAGTTAGCCTCGTTTCTCATCATTTTGGACCATGGGCTACAGCCCATATCGTACGGCATACTATAGCGCGCCGTTTTTCATCATTTTTGAAGATTTGAAAAAAATGACGAAATGACAAAAACGATGGGTTATAGCCCATGTTTTTTGAAATTTTGAAAAAAAAAGTTAGCCTCGTTTCTCATCATTTTGGACCATGGGCTATAGCCCATATCGTACGGCATACTATAGCGCGCCGTTTTTCATAATTTTTGAAGATTTGAAAAAAATGACGAAATGACAAAAACGATGGGTTATAGCCCATGTTTTTTGAAATTTTGAAAAAAAAAGTTAGCCTCGTTTCTCATCATTTTGGACCATGGGCTATAGCCCATATCGTACGGCATACTATAGCGTGCCGTTTTTCATCATTTTTGAAGATTTGAAAAAAATGACAAAATGACAAAAACGATGGGTTATAGCCCATGTTTTTTGAAATTTTGAAAAAAAAAGTTAGCCTCGTTTCTCATCATTTTGGACCATGGGCTATAGCCCATATCGTACGGCATACTATAGCGCGCCGTTTTTCATCATTTTTGAAGATTTGAAAAAAATGACGAAATGACAAAAACGATGGGTTATAGCCCATGTTTTTTTAAATTTTGAAAAAAAAAGTTAGCCTCGTTTCTCATCATTTTGGACCATGGGCTATAGCCCATATCGTACGGCATACTATAGCGCGCCGTTTTTCATCATTTTTGAAGATTTGAAAAAAAGTGACGAAATGACAAAAACGATGGGTTATAGCCCATGTTTTTTGAAATTTTGAAAAAAAAAGTTAGCCTCGTTTCTCATCATTTTGGACCATGGGCTATAGCCCATATCGTACGGCATACTATAGCGCGCCTTTTTTCATCATTTTTGAAGATTTGAAAAAAATGACGAAATGACAAAAACGATGGGTTATAGCCCATGTTTTTTGAAATTTTGAAAAAAAAAGTTAGCCTCGTTTCTCATAATTTTGGACCATGGGCTATAGCCCATATCGTACGGCATACTATAGCACGCCGTTTTTCATTATTTTTGAAGATTTGAAAAAAATGACGAAATGACAAAAACGATGGGTTATAGCCCATGTTTTTTGAAATTTTGAAAAAAAAAGTTAGCCTCGTTTCTCATCATTTTGGACCATGGGCTATAGCCCATATCGTACGGCATACTATAGCGCGCCGTTTTTCATCATTTTTGAAGATTTGAAAAAAATGACGAAATGACAAAAACGATGGGTTATAGCCCATGTTTTTTGAAATTTTGAAAAAAAAAGTTAGCCTCGTTTCTCATCATTTTGGACCATGGGCTATAGCCCATATCGTACGGCATACTATAGCGCGCCGTTTTTCATCATTTTTGAAGATTTGAAAAAAATGACGAAATGACAAAAACGATGGGTTATAGCCCATGTTTTTTGAAATTTTGAAAAAAAAAGTTAGCCTCGTTTCTCATCATTTTGGACCATGGGCTACAGCCCATATCGTACGGCATACTATAGCGCGCAGTTTTTCATCATTTTTGAAGATTTGAAAAAAATGACGAAATGACAAAAACGATGGGTTATAGCCCATGTTTTTTGAAATTTTGAAAAAAAAAGTTAGCCTCGTTTCTCATCATTTTGGACCATGGGCTATAGCCCATATCGTACGGCATACTATAGCGCGCCGTTTTTCATCATTTTTGAAGATTTGAAAAAAATGACGAAATGACAAAAACGATGGGTTATAGCCCATGTTTTTTGAAATTTTGAAAAAAAAAAGTTAGCCTCGTTTCTCATCATTTTGGACCATGGGCTATAGCCCATATCGTACGGCATACTATAGCGCGCCGTTTTTCATCATTTTTGAAGATTTGAAAAAAATGACGAAATGACAAAAACGATGGGTTATAGCCCATGTTTTTTGAAATTTTGAAAAAAAAAGTTAGCCTCGTTTCTCATCATTTTGGACCATGGGCTATAGCCCATATCGTACGGCATACTATAGCACGCCGTTTTTCATCATTTTTGAAGATTTGAAAAAAATAACGAAATGACAAAAACGATGGGTTATAGCCCATGTTTTTTGAAATTTTGAAAAAAAAAGTTAGCCTCGTTTCTCATCATTTTGGACCATGGGATATAGCCCATATCGTACGGCATACTATAGCGCGCCGTTTTTCATCATTTTTGAAGATTTGAAAAAAAGTGACGAAATGACAAAAACGATGGGTTATAGCCCATGTTTTTTGAAATTTTGAAAAAAAAAGTTAGCCTCGTTTCTCATCATTTTGGACCATGGGCTATAGCCCATATCGTACGGCATACTATAGCGCGCCGTTTTTCATCATTTTTGAAGATTTGAAAAAAATGACGAAATGACAAAAACGATGGGTTATAGCCCATGTTTTTTGAAATTTTGAAAAAAAAAGTTAGCCTCGTTTCTCATCATTTTGGACCATGGGCTATAGCCCATATCGTACGGCATACTATAGCGCGCCGTTTTTCATCATTTTTGAAGATTTGAAAAAAAGTGACGAAATGACAAAAACGATGGGTTATAGCCCATGTTTTTTGAAATTTTGAAAAAAAAAGTTAGCCTCGTTTCTCATCATTTTGGACCATGGGCTATAGCCCATATCGTACGGCATACTATAGCGCGCCGTTTTTCATCATTTTTGAAGATTTGAAAAAAATGACGAAATGACAAAAACGATGGGTTATAGCCCATGTTTTTTGAAATTTTGAAAAAAAAAGTTAGCCTCGTTTCTCATCATTTTGGACCATGGGCTATAGCCCATATCGTACGGCATACTATAGCGCGCCGTTTTTCATCATTTTTGAAGATTTGAAAAAAATGACGAAATGACAAAAACGATGGGTTATAGCCCATGTTTTTTGAAATTTTGAAAAAAAAAGTTAGCCTCGTTTCTCATCATTTTGGACCATGGGCTATAGCCCATATCGTACGGCATACTATAGCGCGCCGTTTTTCATCATTTTTGAAGATTTGAAAAAAATGACGAAATGACAAAAACGATGGGTTATAGCCCATGTTTTTTGAAATTTTGAAAAAAAAAGTTAGCCTCGTTGCTTATCATTTTGGACCATGGGCTATAGCCCATATCGTACGGCATACTATAGCGCGCCGTTTTTCATCATTTTTGAAGATTTGAAAAAAGTGACGAAATGACAAAAACGATGGGTTATAGCCCATGTTTTTTGAAATTTTGAAAAAAAAAGTTAGCCTCGTTTCTCATCATTTTGGACCATGGGCTATAGCCCATATCGTACGGCATACTATAGCGCGCCGTTTTTCATCATTTTTGAATATTTTAAAAAAAGTGACGAAATGACAAAAACGATGGGTTATAGCCCATGTTTTTTGAAATTTTGAAAAAAAAAGTTAGCCTCGTTTCTCATCATTTTGGACCATGGGCTATAGCCCATATCGTACGGCATACTATAGCGCGCCGTTTTTCATCATTTTTGAAGATTTGAAAAAAATGACGAAATGACAAAAACGATGGGTTATAGCCCATGTTTTTTGAAATTTTGAAAAAAAAATGTTAGCCTCGTTTCTCATCATTTTGGACCATGGGCTATAGCCCATATCGTACGGCATACTATAGCGCGCCGTTTTTCATCATTTTTGAAGATTTGAAAAAAATGACGAAATGACAAAAACGATGGGTTATAGCCCATGTTTTTTGAAATTTTGAAAAAAAAAGTTAGCCTCGTTTCTCATCATTTTGGACCATGGGCTATAGCCCATATCGTACGGCATACTATAGCGCGCCGTTTTTCATCATTTTTGAAGATTTGAAAAAAATGACAAAATGACAAAAACGATGGGTTATAGCCCATGTTTTTTGAAATTTTGAAAAAAAAAGTTAGCCTCGTTTCTCATCATTTTGGACCATGGGCTATAGCCCATATCGTACGGCATACTATAGCGCGCCGTTTTTCATCATTTTTGAAGATTTGAAAAAAGTGACGAAATGACAAAAACGATGGGTTATAGCCCATGTTTTTTGAAATTTTGAAAAAAAAAGTTAGCCTCGTTTCTCATCATTTTGGACCATGGGCTATAGCCCATATCGTACGGCATACTATAGCGCGCCGTTTTTCATCATTTTTGAAGATTTGAAAAAAAGTGACGAAATGACAAAAACGATGGGTTATAGCCCATGTTTTTTGAAATTTTGGGAAAAAAAAGTTAGCCTCGTTTCTCATCATTTTGGACCATGGGCTATAGCCCATATCGTACGGCATACTATAGCGCGCCGTTTTTCATCATTTTTGAAGATTTGAAAAAAATGACGAAATGACAAAAACGATGGGTTATAGCCCATGTTTTTTGAAATTTTGAAAAAAAAGTTAGCCTCGTTTCTCATCATTTTGGACCATGGGCTATAGCCCATATCGTACGGCATACTATAGCGCGCCGTTTTTCATCATTTTTGAAGATTTGAAAAAAATGACGAAATGACAAAAACGATGGGTTATAGCCCATGTTTTTTGAAATTTTGAAAAAAAAAGTTAGCCTCGTTTCTCATCATTTTGGACCATGGGCTATAGCCCATATCGTACGGCATACTATAGCGCGCCGTTTTTCATCATTTTTGAAGATTTAAAAAAAATGACGAAATGACAAAAACGATGGGTTATAGCCCATGTTTTTTGAAATTTTGAAAAAAAAAGTTAGCCTCGTTTCTCATCATTTTGGACCATGGGCTATAGCCCATATCGTACGGCATACTATAGCGCGCCGTTTTTCATCATTTTTGAAGATTTGAAAAAAATGACGAAATGACAAAAACGATGGGTTATAGCCCATGTTTTTTGAAATTTTGAAAAAAAAAGTTAGCCTCGTTTCTCATCATTTTGGACCATGGGCTATAGCCCATATCGTACGGCATACTATAGTGCGCCGTTTTTCATCATTTTTGAAGATTTGAAAAAAATGACGAAATGACAAAAACGATGGGTTATAGCCCATGTTTTTTTAAATTTTGAAAAAAAAAGTTAGCCTCGTTTCTCATCATTTTGGACCATGGGCTATATCCCATATCGTACGGCATACTATAGCGCGCCGTTTTTCATCATTTTTGAAGATTTGAAAAAAATGACGAAATGACAAAAACGATGGGTTATAGCCCATGTTTTTTGAAATTTTGAAAAAAAAAGTTAGCCTCGTTTCTCATCATTTTGGACCATGGGCTATAGCCCATATCGTACGGCATACTATAGCGCGCCGTTTTTCATCATTTTTGAAGATTTGAAAAAAATGACGAAATGACAAAAACGATGGGTTATAGCCCATGTTTTTGAAATTTTGAAAAAAAAAGTTAGCCTCGTTTCTCATCATTTTGGACCATGGGCTATAGCCCATATCGTACGGCATACTATAGCGCGCCGTTTTTCATCATTTTTGAAGATTTGAAAAAAAGTGACGAAATGACAAAAACGATGGGTTATAGCCCATGTTTTTTGAAATTTTGAAAAAAAAAGTTAGCCTCGTTTCTCATCATTTTGGACCATGGGCTATAGCCCATATCGTACGGCATACTATAGCGCGCCGTTTTTCATCATTTTTGAAGATTTGAAAAAAATGACGAAATGACAAAAACGATGGGTTATAGCCCATGTTTTTTGAAATTTTGGAAAAAAAAGTTAGCCTCGTTTCTCATCATTTTGGACCATGGGCTATAGCCCATATCGTACGGCATACTATAGCGCGCCGTTTTTCATCATTTTTGAAGATTTGAAAAAAATGACGAAATGACAAAAACGATGGGTTATAGCCCATGTTTTTTGAAATTTTGAAAAAAAAAGTTAGCCTCGTTTCTCATCATTTTGGACCATGGGCTATAGCCCATATCGTACGGCATACTATAGCGCGCCGTTTTTCATCATTTTTGAAGATTTGAAAAAAATGACGAAATGACAAAAACGATGGGTTATAGCCCATGTTTTTTGAAATTTTGAAAAAAAAAGTTAGCCTCGTTTCTCATCATTTTGGACCATGGGCTATAGCCCATATCGTACGGCATACTATAGCGCGCCGTTTTTCATCATTTTTGAAGATTTGAAAAAAATGACGAAATGACAAAAACGATGGGTTATAGCCCATGTTTTTTGAAATTTTGGAAAAAAAAGTTAGCCTCGTTTCTCATCATTTTGGACCATGGGCTATAGCCCATATCGTACGGCATACTATAGCGCGCCGTTTTTCATCATTTTTGAAGATTTGAAAAAAATGACGAAATGACAAAAACGATGGGTTATAGCCCATGTTTTTTGAAATTTTGAAAAAAAAAGTTAGCCTCGTTTCTCATCATTTTGGACCATGGGCTATAGCCCATATCGTACGGCATACTATAGCGCGCCGTTTTTCATCATTTTTGAAGATTTGAAAAAAATGACGAAATGACAAAAACGATGGGTTATAGCCCATGTTTTTTGAAATTTTGAAAAAAAAAGTTAGCCTCGTTTCTCATCATTTTGGACCATGGGCTATAGCCCATATCGTACGGCATACTATAGCGCGCCGTTTTTCATCATTTTTGAAGATTTGAAAAAAATGACGAAATGACAAAAACGATGGGTTATAGCCCATGTTTTTTGAAATTTTGAAAAAAAAAGTTAGCCTCGTTTCTCATCATTTTGGACCATGGGCTATAGCCCATATCGTACGGCATACTATAGCGCGCCGTTTTTCATCATTTTTGAAGATTTGAAAAAAATGACGAAATGACAAAAACGATGGGTTATAGCCCATGTTTTTTGAAATTTTGAAAAAAAAAGTTAGCCTCGTTTCTCATCATTTTGGACCATGGGCTATAGCCCATATCGTACGGCATACTATAGCGCGCCGTTTTTCATCATTTTTGAAGATTTGAAAAAAATGACGAAATGACAAAAACGATGGGTTATAGCCCATGTTTTTTGAAATTTTGAAAAAAAAAGTTAGCCTCGTTTCTCATCATTTTGGACCATGGGCTATAGCCCATATCGTACGGCATACTATAGTGCGCCGTTTTTCATCATTTTTGAAGATTTGAAAAAAATGACGAAATGACAAAAACGATGGGTTATAGCCCATGTTTTTTGAAATTTTGGAAAAAAAAAGTTAGCCTCGTTTCTCATCATTTTGGACCATGGGCTATAGCCCATATCGTACGGCATACTATAGCGCGCCGTTTTTCATCATTTTTGAAGATTTGAAAAAAATGACGAAATGACAAAAACGATGGGTTATAGCCCATGTTTTTTGAAATTTTGAAAAAAAAAGTTAGCCTCGTTTCTCATCATTTTGGACCATGGGCTATAGCCCATATCGTACGGCATACTATAGCACGCCGTTTTTCATCATTTTTGAAGATTTGAAAAAAATGACGAAATGACAAAAACGATGGGTTATAGCCCATGTTTTTTGAAATTTTGAAAAAAAAAGTTAGCCTCGTTTCTCATCATTTTGGACCATGGGCTATAGCCCATATCGTACGGCATACTATAGCGCGCCGTTTTTCATCATTTTTGAAGATTTGAAAAAAATGACGAAATGACAAAAACGATGGGTTATAGCCCATGTTTTTTGAAATTTTGAAAAAAAAAGTTAGCCTCGTTTCTCATCATTTTGGACCATGGGCTATAGCCCATATCGTACGGCATACTATAGCGCGCCGTTTTTCATCATTTTTGAAGATTTGAAAAAAATGACGAAATGACAAAAACGATGGGTTATAGCCCATGTTTTTTGAAATTTTGGAAAAAAAAGTTAGCCTCGTTTCTCATCATTTTGGACCATGGGTTATAGCCCATATCGTACGGCATACTATAGCGCGCCGTTTTTCATCATTTTTGAAGATTTGAAAAAAATGACGAAATGACAAAAACGATGGGTTATAGCCCATGTTTTTTGAAATTTTGAAAAAAAAAGTTAGCCTCGTTTCTCATCATTTTGGACAATGGGCTATAGCCCATATCGTACGGCATACTATAGCGCGCCGTTTTTCATCATTTTTGAAGATTTGAAAAAAATGACGAAATGACAAAAACGATGGGTTCTAGCCCATGTTTTTTGAAATTTTGGAAAAAAAAGTTAGCCTCGTTTCTCATCATTTTGGACCATGGGCTATAGCCCATATCGTACGGCATACTATAGCGCGCCGTTTTTCATCATTTTTGAAGATTTGAAAAAAATGACGAAATGACAAAAACGATGGGTTATAGCCCATGTTTTTTGAAATTTTGAAAAAAAAAGTTAGCCTCGTTTCTCATCATTTTGGACCATGGGCTATAGCCCATATTGTACGGCATACTATAGCGCGCCGTTTTTCAGCATTTTTGAAGATTTGAAAAAAATGACAAAATGACAAAAACGATGGGTTATAGCCCATGTTTTTTGAAATTTTGAAAAAAAAAGTTAGCCTCGTTTCTCATCATTTTGGACCATGGGCTATAGCCCATATCGTACGGCATACTATAGCGCGCCGTTTTTCATCATTTTTGAAGATTTGAAAAAAATGACGAAATGACAAAAACGATGGGTTATAGCCCATGTTTTTTGAAATTTTGAAAAAAAAAGTTAGCCTCGTTTCTCATCATTTTGGACCATGGGCTATAGCCCATATCGTACGGCATACTATAGCGCGCCGTTTTTCATCATTTTTGAAGAGTTGAAAAAAATGACGAAATGACAAAAACGATGGGTTATAGCCCATGTTTTTTGAAATTTTGAAAAAAAAAGTTAGCCTCGTTTCTCATCATTTTGGACCATGGGCTATAGCCCATATCGTACGGCATACTATAGCGCGCCGTTTTTCATCATTTTTGAAGATTTGAAAAAAATGACGAAATGACAAAAACGATGGGTTATAGCCCATGTTTTTTGAAATTTTGAAAAAAAAAGTTAGCCTCGTTTCTCATCATTTTGGACCATGGGCTATAGCCCATATCGTACGGCATACTATAGCGCGCCGTTTTTCATCATTTTTGAAGATTTGAAAAAAATGACGAAATGACAAAAACGATGGGTTATAGCCCATGTTTTTTGAAATTTTGAAAAAAAAAGTTAGCCTCGTTTCTCATAATTTTGGACCATGGGCTATAGCCCATATCGTACGGCATACTATAGTGCGCCGTTTTTCATCATTTTTGAAGATTTGAAAAAAATGACGAAATGACAAAAACGATGGGTTATAGCCCATGTTTTTTGAAATTTTGGGAAAAAAAAGTTAGCCTCGTTTCTCATCATTTTGGACCATGGGCTATAGCCCATATCGTACGGCATACTATAGCGCGCCGTTTTTCATCATTTTTGAAGATTTGAAAAAAATGACGAAATGACAAAAACGATGGGTTATAGCCCATGTTTTTTGAAATTTTGAAAAAAAAAGTTAGCCTCGTTTCTCATCATTTTGGACCATGGGCTATAGCCCATATCGTACGGCATACTATAGCGCGCCGTTTTTCATCATTTTTGAAGATTTGAAAAAAATGACGAAATGACAAAAACGATGGGTTATAGCCCATGTTTTTTGAAATTTTGGAAAAAAAAGTTAGCCTCGTTTCTCATCATTTTGGACCATGGGTTATAGCCCATATCGTACGGCATACTATAGCGCGCCGTTTTTCATCATTTTTGAAGATTTGAAAAAAATGACGAAATGACAAAAACGATGGGTTATAGCCCATGTTTTTTGAAATTTTGAAAAAAAAAGTTAGCCTCGTTTCTCATCATTTTGGACAATGGGCTATAGCCCATATCGTACGGCATACTATAGCGCGCCGTTTTTCATCATTTTTGAAGATTTGAAAAAAATGACGAAATGACAAAAACGATGGGTTCTAGCCCATGTTTTTTGAAATTTTGGAAAAAAAAGTTAGCCTCGTTTCTCATCATTTTGGACCATGGGCTATAGCCCATATCGTACGGCATACTATAGCGCGCCGTTTTTCATCATTTTTGAAGATTTGAAAAAAATGACGAAATGACAAAAACGATGGGTTATAGCCCATGTTTTTTGAAATTTTGAAAAAAAAAGTTAGCCTCGTTTCTCATCATTTTGGACCATGGGCTATAGCCCATATTGTACGGCATACTATAGCGCGCCGTTTTTCAGCATTTTTGAAGATTTGAAAAAAATGACAAAATGACAAAAACGATGGGTTATAGCCCATGTTTTTTGAAATTTTGAAAAAAAAAGTTAGCCTCGTTTCTCATCATTTTGGACCATGGGCTATAGCCCATATCGTACGGCATACTATAGCGCGCCGTTTTTCATCATTTTTGAAGATTTGAAAAAAATGACGAAATGACAAAAACGATGGGTTATAGCCCATGTTTTTTGAAATTTTGAAAAAAAAAGTTAGCCTCGTTTCTCATCATTTTGGACCATGGGCTATAGCCCATATCGTACGGCATACTATAGCGCGCCGTTTTTCATCATTTTTGAAGAGTTGAAAAAAATGACGAAATGACAAAAACGATGGGTTATAGCCCATGTTTTTTGAAATTTTGAAAAAAAAAGTTAGCCTCGTTTCTCATCATTTTGGACCATGGGCTATAGCCCATATCGTACGGCATACTATAGCGCGCCGTTTTTCATCATTTTTGAAGATTTGAAAAAAATGACGAAATGACAAAAACGATGGGTTATAGCCCATGTTTTTTGAAATTTTGAAAAAAAAAGTTAGCCTCGTTTCTCATCATTTTGGACCATGGGCTATAGCCCATATCGTACGGCATACTATAGCGCGCCGTTTTTCATCATTTTTGAAGATTTGAAAAAAATGACGAAATGACAAAAACGATGGGTTATAGCCCATGTTTTTTGAAATTTTGAAAAAAAAAGTTAGCCTCGTTTCTCATCATTTTGGACCATGGGCTATAGCCCATATCGTACGGCATACTATAGTGCGCCGTTTTTCATCATTTTTGAAGATTTGAAAAAAATGACGAAATGACAAAAACGATGGGTTCTAGCCCATGTTTTTTGAAATTTTGGAAAAAAAAGTTAGCCTCGTTTCTCATCATTTTGGACCATGGGCTATAGCCCATATCGTACGGCATACTATAGCGCGCCGTTTTTCATCATTTTTGAAGATTTGAAAAAAATGACGAAATGACAAAAACGATGGGTTATAGCCCATGTTTTTTGAAATTTTGAAAAAAAAAGTTAGCCTCGTTTCTCATCATTTTGGACCATGGGCTATAGCCCATATTGTACGGCATACTATAGCGCGCCGTTTTTCAGCATTTTTGAAGATTTGAAAAAAATGACAAAATGACAAAAACGATGGGTTATAGCCCATGTTTTTTGAAATTTTGAAAAAAAAAGTTAGCCTCGTTTCTCATCATTTTGGACCATGGGCTATAGCCCATATCGTACGGCATACTATAGCGCGCCGTTTTTCATCATTTTTGAAGATTTGAAAAAAATGACGAAATGACAAAAACGATGGGTTATAGCCCATGTTTTTTGAAATTTTGAAAAAAAAAGTTAGCCTCGTTTCTCATCATTTTGGACCATGGGCTATAGCCCATATCGTACGGCATACTATAGCGCGCCGTTTTTCATCATTTTTGAAGAGTTGAAAAAAATGACGAAATGACAAAAACGATGGGTTATAGCCCATGTTTTTTGAAATATTGAAAAAAAAAGTTAGCCTCGTTTCTCATCATTTTGGACCATGGGCTATAGCCCATATCGTACGGCATACTATAGCGCGCCGTTTTTCATCATTTTTGAAGATTTGAAAAAAATGACGAAATGACAAAAACGATGGGTTATAGCCCATGTTTTTTGAAATTTTGAAAAAAAAAGTTAGCCTCGTTTCTCATCATTTTGGACCATGGGCTATAGCCCATATCGTACGGCATACTATAGCGCGCCGTTTTTCATCATTTTTGAAGATTTGAAAAAAATGACGAAATGACAAAAACGATGGGTTATAGCCCATGTTTTTTGAAATTTTGAAAAAAAAAGTTAGCCTCGTTTCTCATCATTTTGGACCATGGGCTATAGCCCATATCGTACGGCATACTATAGTGCGCCGTTTTTCATCATTTTTGAAGATTTGAAAAAAATGACGAAATGACAAAAACGATGGGTTATAGCCCATGTTTTTTGAAATTTTGGAAAAAAAAAGTTAGCCTCGTTTCTCATCATTTTGGACCATGGGCTATAGCCCATATCGTACGGCATACTATAGCGCGCCGTTTTTCATCATTTTTGAAGATTTGAAAAAAATGACGAAATGACAAAAACGATGGGTTATAGCCCATGTTTTTTGAAATTTTGAAAAAAAAAGTTAGCCTCGTTTCTCATCATTTTGGACCATGGGCTATAGCCCATATCGTACGGCATACTATAGCACGCCGTTTTTCATCATTTTTGAAGATTTGAAAAAAATGACGAAATGACAAAAACGATGGGTTATAGCCCATGTTTTTTGAAATTTTGAAAAAAAAAGTTAGCCTCGTTTCTCATCATTTTGGACCATGGGCTATAGCCCATATCGTACGGCATACTATAGCGCGCCGTTTTTCATCATTTTTGAAGATTTGAAAAAAATGACGAAATGACAAAAACGATGGGTTATAGCCCATGTTTTTTGAAATTTTGAAAAAAAAAGTTAGCCTCGTTTCTCATCATTTTGGACCATGGGCTATAGCCCATATCGTACGGCATACTATAGCGCGCCGTTTTTCATCATTTTTGAAGATTTGAAAAAAATGACGAAATGACAAAAACGATGGGTTATAGCCCATGTTTTTTGAAATTTTGGAAAAAAAAGTTAGCCTCGTTTCTCATCATTTTGGACCATGGGTTATAGCCCATATCGTACGGCATACTATAGCGCGCCGTTTTTCATCATTTTTGAAGATTTGAAAAAAATGACGAAATGACAAAAACGATGGGTTATAGCCCATGTTTTTTGAAATTTTGGAAAAAAAAGTTAGCCTCGTTTCTCATCATTTTGGACAATGGGCTATAGCCCATATCGTACGGCATACTATAGCGCGCCGTTTTTCATCATTTTTGAAGATTTGAAAAAAATGACGAAATGACAAAAACGATGGGTTCTAGCCCATGTTTTTTGAAATTTTGGAAAAAAAAGTTAGCCTCGTTTCTCATCATTTTGGACCATGGGCTATAGCCCATATCGTACGGCATACTATAGCGCGCCGTTTTTCATCATTTTTGAAGATTTGAAAAAAATGACGAAATGACAAAAACGATGGGTTATAGCCCATGTTTTTTGAAATTTTGAAAAAAAAAGTTAGCCTCGTTTCTCATCATTTTGGACCATGGGCTATAGCCCATATTGTACGGCATACTATAGCGCGCCGTTTTTCAGCATTTTTGAAGATTTGAAAAAAATGACAAAATGACAAAAACGATGGGTTATAGCCCATGTTTTTTGAAATTTTGAAAAAAAAAGTTAGCCTCGTTTCTCATCATTTTGGACCATGGGCTATAGCCCATATCGTACGGCATACTATAGCGCGCCGTTTTTCATCATTTTTGAAGATTTGAAAAAAATGACGAAATGACAAAAACGATGGGTTATAGCCCATGTTTTTTGAAATTTTGAAAAAAAAAGTTAGCCTCGTTTCTCATCATTTTGGACCATGGGCTATAGCCCATATCGTACGGCATACTATAGCGCGCCGTTTTTCATCATTTTTGAAGAGTTGAAAAAAATGACGAAATGACAAAAACGATGGGTTATAGCCCATGTTTTTTGAAATTTTGAAAAAAAAAGTTAGCCTCGTTTCTCATCATTTTGGACCATGGGCTATAGCCCATATCGTACGGCATACTATAGCGCGCCGTTTTTCATCATTTTTGAAGATTTGAAAAAAATGACGAAATGACAAAAACGATGGGTTATAGCCCATGTTTTTTGAAATTTTGAAAAAAAAAGTTAGCCTCGTTTCTCATCATTTTGGACCATGGGCTATAGCCCATATTGTACGGCATACTATAGCGCGCCGTTTTTCATCATTTTTGAAGATTTGAAAAAAATGACGAAATGACAAAAACGATGGGTTATAGCCCATGTTTTTTGAAATTTTGAAAAAAAAAGTTAGCCTCGTTTCTCATCATTTTGGACCATGGGCTATAGCCCATATCGTACGGCATACTATAGCGCGCCGTTTTTCATCATTTTTGAAGATTTGAAAAAAATGACGAAATGACAAAAACGATGGGTTATAGCCCATGTTTTTTGAAATTTTGAAAGAAAAAGTTATCCTCGTTTCTCATCATTTTGGACCATGGGCTATAGCCCATATCGTACGGCATACTATAGTGCGCCGTTTTTCATCATTTTTGAAGATTTGAAAAAAATGACGAAATGACAAAAACGATGGGTTATAGCCCATGTTTTTTGAAATTTTGAAAAAAAAAGTTAGCCTCGTTTCTCATCATTTTGGACCATGGGCTATAGCCCATATCGTACGGCATACTATAGCGCGCCGTTTTTCATCATTTTTGAAGATTTGAAAAAAATGACGAAATGACAAAAACGATGGGTTATAGCCCATGTTTTTTGAAATTTTGAAAGAAAAAGTTATCCTCGTTTCTCATCATTTTGGACCATGGGCTATAGCCCATATCGTACGGCATACTATAGTGCGCCGTTTTTCATCATTTTTGAAGATTTGAAAAAAATGACGAAATGACAAAAACGATGGGTTATAGCCCATGTTTTTTGAAATTTTGAAAAAAAAAGTTAGCCTCGTTTCTCATCATTTTGGACCATGGGCTATAGCCCATATCGTACGGCATACTATAGCGCGCCGTTTTTCGTCATTTTTGATGATTTGACAAAAATGATTAAATGAAAAAAACGATGGGTTATATTGAAGCGTGCACCTACACACGCACAGGCGCACATGCGTATGCACACCTGGACCTGTAAATGAACAACACAAAAACTAAGGCACTGGTGTCGGACTTCTGGTTTACCGGAACGGGGTTCAACTCCCTGCAGTGCCCTGCTCAATGTGTTGTATTTACCGGAAAGGATGGGAAACATTAGCAAATTGCGGAGTGTTAGAAAAAAAAGGATGGGTTATAGCCCATGTTTTTTCATTTTTTTGAAAAATTGCGGAAATTGCGGAATTTTGAATTTTTTTGAAAAATTGCTAAATTGCGGAAAATTGCGGAAAAAACGATGGGTTATAGCCCATGTTTTTTGAAATTTTGGAAAAAAAAGTTAGCCTCGTTTCTCATCATTCTGGACCATGGGCTATAGCCTATATCGTACGGCATACTATAGCGCGCCGTTTTTCATCATTTTTGATGATTTGACGAAAATGGAAAAAAAACGATGGGTTATATTGAAGCGTGCACCTACACACGCACAGGCGCACATGCGTATGCACACCTGGACCTGTAAATGAACACAAAAACTAAGGCACTGGTGTCAGACTTCTGGTTTACCGGAACGGGGTTCAACTCCCTGCAGTGCCCTGCTCAATGTGTTGTATTTACCGGAAAGGATGGGAAACATTAGCAAATTGCGGTGTTAGAAAAAAAAGGATGGGTTATAGCACATGTTTTTTCATTTTTTTGAAAAATTGCGGAATTTTGAATTTTGAATTTTTTTGAAAAATTGCGAAATTGCGGAAAATTGCGGAAAAAACGAATGCGCAATTTTCCGCAATTTGTTCCCAATAGTGTTCAGCTGCTTAAAGTGACAGGAATTTGACAGGAATTTGATGAGCAGTGTGTGTGATCCATACTGTACCACCACCAAATCTCACTCCAAGGTTGTTCTCAACAGTTGGCAGCCCTGGATGATGCCTCCAATCCTACAGAGCGTACAGCGGGAGGACAGACAGCACCGTCACTCAGCCATCAGATCGTCTGGCCTGGCCACGCTGTCAGGAGAAGCCAGAGAGAGAGAGGCATCTCGTCAGAGGTACTCTAGTAGTTCATGGACGACTGAAAACGGGGTCGTCACTCTCCTACAGGCCAAGAGGAGGCCAAGTTCAGGACTCGAGTGGAAAAAAATCCCTGGAGAAATGATGTGCGATTGATCCTGGTCTATGAAGGCCGCGGACACGGATGGCTCTATAGTACCTTCCACACAATCTGCCATCAAGGGGGGGGGGGGGTGCAGCTGGCCTGAGTGAGCAGGGCCAAATAGGTTGTATGTGTAGGGAAAAGAAAAGAGGACTTATGGCCATGGCTGAACAACATAGATGTTAAGGTCACACTTTCATGTGTGTGTGTGTGTGTGTGTGTGTGTGTGTGTGTGCGTGGGGGGGGGGGGGGGGGGGCATGAACTCAGAACACTGTGTCAGTCCTACATTTGGCATCTAAGACCTCACACCAAGCAGCAGTCAAAGCCAACACTGCAATACCCTGGGGAAGAGAATAAACAAGTGTGTATGTATGTATGTGTGTATGTGCGTGCGTGCGTGCGTTAGTGCGTGCAGTAAACTGGATATACGCCTCAGTGCCCCATATCCAACTGTGGTGGGCTAACGACCAGGACTTGTGTCAGCTGGTAGCCTCCCACCGCAAGCATGCTGCCATCAGGGGTCACACCAGCCTCTTTCCATTAACACACATGATCCAGCACACATGGGCACACAGAGAGAGAGAGAGAGAGAGAGAGAGAGATGTATGTACAGTTATAGGAGACACAGAGAAAGAGATATAATATACGGAGAGAAAGTGCCACAGAGCAGGATGCTGCACCAGTGCGCTCAGCAGCCTACACTGTCCAAGGACATTACAGGCTACATTCCACCAGCTCTCCCGTGGCAGGCTATCATTAGCACGCTTGCAAGCGCCCGGCGAGGTGACAGCAGGGGAATTGTAGGCTTTCATATCCACAGTCCGGTCCACAGGATTCCTGTCACTTTGTGTGTGTGTGTGTGTGTGTGTGTGTGTGTGTGTGTGTGTGTGTGTGTGTGTGTGTGTGTGTGTGTGTGTGTGTGTGTGTGTGTGTGTGTTCATTTAAAGACCAGTTTGTGTGTACGTACTGTAAAAGGCATCATCAGAGATGGAGAGAGTGACAGAGTGAGTGTGAGAGAGAGTCCCCTTATGAGATTTCTTTAATACAGTTCTTGATCACTTTCCAGTGTATTTTGATTTCTACTGTAAAACTGTGTGTCTGCACATTGTGGTGGCAAAGGTACACTAGAAATATAACATAAGTAAAGAAAAATAAGAATAAATCCTAACTTCTAATGAAATCTAATGAATCATAAAATAACGTGTGCAGTCACGGGAGGGGTATGCACTGCAGTTTGAAATGACGTTCTCTTCATTTCCTTTTTTAATTATAATTATTGTGTAATAGTAATCATTAGTCATTATTGCGCTACTGTAACAACATAATGGAAGTTGGTGTGAAGTCCCACAATAGAAAATAAAGTCAAAGTGCATACTGAACTGTAATTACATTACACACAGATGACAACTATAAGTGATAATGATATTCAGCTCACTGTGCTGTTCAGTCTGTGCCATCTCCAAAGATGAACGACAACATGGGGCTTAGGGAGGGCAGTAGAAAGAGAAATGAAGTCATGTAAAAAAGAGAGAAAACTACAGCAGACATTGAACAGCAGAGGAAGTGGTCCGTTGCTCCAGATCCCTCAAGTAGCTTCATGCTTCATCTTCACAGCAGGATTCAGAACCAATCTATTTCCACACAGTGAAATCCTCAGTGATAATGTTTCCGTTTGCTACTACTACGAAGGGTCCACGGATGTCGCTATACATGTGAGCACTATCCCAGTTAAATTCCCACTGAGGATTTTACTGTGTACAGCAGGGGAAAAAGCAGCCCCCCCCCCCTCCCTCTCTGATAACACTCATGAACAGATAAAGTCGATAAAGTCGCCGTTCCTTAAACGTTGCCGATCGGCTGTCCGAAGGCATTGTTTATTCACTCCGTTTAATGCACTTTGAATTTCATCGCTTGGAAAAAAAGAAAAGATGAAAAAGAAAAAAAAATCAATCTCTCCATCTCTGTCTCCCTTGGCAACAGGTTATAATCCATGGTTACGAGGAGCGGTTGCTAGGTGCGTTGCCGAGATACGGGCCCCTTCTACCCGCCCGGCGCTACGTGTGAGGCCACCGGGTCCTTGATGATGGCAGAGAGATGAGGGACCACAGTGTGAAAGGATGACAAGAGAGAGGGGACAATGAGACGCTCTCCGCACGGCCAACACAGGGATGGAGCCGGCCACAAGAGGAGAGCCAAATGAAAATAAGAAAGCCAGAATGAAAGGTAAACACAAAAGGAGATAATGTAGCTATGTAAGTGGCCAGTCTGCAGACCTCCATTTACCTATTGTACCTATACCGCATCTCAGTGTGTGTGTGTGTGTGTGTGTGTGTGTGTGTGTGTGTGTGTGTGTGTGTGTGTGTGTGTGTGTGTGTGTGTGTGTGTGTGTGTGTGTGGGGGGGGGGGGGACAGGACATGTATGTAAACATGTATGTAAACAGACTATACAGCAGTGGCCGGAAAATCTCTGGCATGACAAAAAGCAAAGCCAAACAACTTTATTTTCTGTGTGGAGGCGAAGTTGCTACATACAGTATGTGTACCCTTAGATGCTCATGGACTGTCTAACCCTTTTATATTGGTTTCCCTGTAAATTAATATTAATTTGTCAATTAAAATAAAGAATAAAAAGCTCATGGTTAAAATTGCAACAAGAACAAAGTTAAAAATGTATTTTATAATATTGTTGCTTTTCTAAAAGTCTGATGTATATGGTACTACAGTACAGTGTGTGCAGACTGTGCACAAACATGGATGCATGAGTGCAACCATGAAATGGTCTGATGTGTGAGACTATGCCACATATATATATGCACGTATATGCAATCATGGACGTGTGTGTGTGTGTGTGTGTGTGTATGTGTGTGTGTGTGTGTGTGTGTGTGTGTGTGTGTGTGTGTGTGTGTGTGTGTGTGTGCATGTTTTGCATCATGATTTCAGGTCTGTGTGAGGCAGACTGAGAGAGACAGAGACTGAGAATGGGACACTCTTTATTTCGTGTCTTCTGAAGAATCAGCCACCGTGGTAAATAAATTACGATAAAGAAGAGAAGAAAAGAAGATGCACACAGAGCACTACAATCACACACGCCTTTATGTCATATCTTTTATCCTTTATTTATTTTCCATTGGAACAAAAAACAACAACGTACAATATAATGAACAGAAACGTCTGTTGCGGTCGCTCAGTGTCTCATATTTGCGTGCTTTCCTTTACTCTGCACGGGGAATAAGCTCTGTGGGATGAGATGAGAGAAACAACATCACTAGATGTTTTAAATGAAAGCACCGGGGTGGCTCCTATTCGCACACAAACACACACACACACACACACACACACACACACACACACACACACACACACACACACACAGTAACATCCTGAGTGTAAATTTAACCCTGAGAGTTATACAAATGTAGCAAATGGTTGCATTTGTATAATCTCACAGTTGCAAATGGATAAATCAGCATAGAGCATTTTACTGTGTAAACACACGTACACTCTCTCTCTCTCTCTCTCTCTCTCTCACACACTCACACACACACACACACACACACACACACACACACACACACACACACACACACACACAGCATTTTACTGTGTAAATACATGTGCACTCTCTCTTTCACACACACACACACACACACACACACACACACACACACACACACACACACACACACACACACACACACACACACACGTCCATGCCTCCCCTCCGTCGTCTGAGTAGAATACACATTGATAATGTTGTGCGTCTCACGAGGATACAGGTTTATTGCTTATGTAGAAACCCGCGTGCCTCACCACAGATGTTGCACGCACCAGATCCCCAGCAGCCCCTACTACCTGTTCGTTATACTGTATATTAGTGATCGTGGGCCATATAAACCCACACTAAATTATACAAGCTGTCATTTCTTTCGTGAGGCTGATCCGATTAGTATGGTGATGATAGAAGCCCCTGGGACTACTCACCAGTCAGGAGCCGTCTCGTAGCTAGGTAGATGGAGTGTTCCTTGGCGGGCCAGAGCTGCAGGAGCCATCTGCTGCTGCTTGCCCCTGCCTCTCTCCCTGCATCCCCATCACCCCGTCCGTTCCCCGGCAATGCCTCCAGGGGGCAGTAGCACCGTACTCTCAGTCCCGTCCTCTCTCACAACAAGCAACTACACTGCCTGCATGGTCTCCTCTGCCCCCGAGATCAAAGGCACAGTGCTAAGCCTTCTCCAATCCAAAAAACAGCTATCACCCTCCTTTTCTCTTCCCCGGGACAGGCTGTTGCTGTTGCTTCTTCTTTTTTCTTTTTTTTCCTCTTCCTAGCAGCAGCACTTTGAAGGATATTAGCATGATGTCATATGGTAGGATGGGAAGCCGAGCCATGAGGCGAGGTTCTCTCAGCAACCTTTTGAACGCGTAACTGTAGCTCTGCTGCATGTGGCCCTGAAGCTTTGTGACAGTGTTATTAGGAAAATAAGTCTCACAAGGAAATAAGCGTGCAACACCCCTGTGAATGTTCCCTTCAGGTTGTGTTAATATGTGTGTATTTTACTGATATTGTGGCTCAGGTTTGAGGCAGAATTGGTGGGGAAGCAGTGTTTGTTTCATCTTTTTTGAGTTTTAATAAAAGTATGATGGGTTGTAGTATTCAGTTTGATACATAAACCATTTTGTTGCTCATAGACAGTGGAATTATAAACACAGTATAACACTGGTATTAATGAAGATCGTTTAATTTGGTCAGTGTTTTTTTGTATTCCTTCCATGTCTGTGTTTTACCTAATTTAATTCACTTTTCATTTACTGACAGGCAACCAGTTAGAGGAACATTAAAAGAGTTTCACAATCTTGTGATTAACGAATGAAGAGAGGAAGTTGACAACACTTTCGCTGTCTGCCTGGGATGATTGTTGTGATGCGCTAATGTGCCCAAACAAACGATGGACCAACAATCCTAATTAAGAAGCAATTAGTGAATTTACTATCAAAATAAAATGAAATTAAAAAAACAATGTCACACATTAACGGTCCTCGTATCGTAACGGGTTTTATGAAAACGATTAGGAAATAGTATTTTGGTAGTATCAAAATTATATGACACAGAATTATAGAAATAAACAATAGAGCAATCAGGCACGCCTCTGCCCCGGGCCCGTCCTTGCTTGCCATTGTAGCTGCAGCCATATCATAGACGTGGTTGGGTAGAGACCCCTGTTGGTTGATTGGAATGACTTTCCTAATTGGATTCAATTCCTAATTGAAATGTAATAAAAATGCATCAGTGGAGGCACCGCTGACAATTACCTCATGCAAATCTCCTGATGAATTGACGTGAGGGGTGTAATTGCAGCTGTTAAAAAATGCATTGATTTCTGGCAGGAATAACATCAATTCAAATCAGTTCACACTTGCATTTTCAAAACCTTGCGCGTTGGAAGGCATTTGTCACCCTGGCTCGGCTTTCTTTCTTTTCTTTTTTTCCTCTTTCTTTTTATTTATTTTTTCTTCCTGAGGCACGTTGATTTGAAGGAGAAATGGAAACATCTGCAGCCTCTCACAATGGGGATATGTCAAATTGATTGGTCCGATGAGCTTTTGTATCATACGCACTATATCTATGCAAATAACCCCGGTCCCCAGAACGTCGCTAGGAGAGGGGAAACAAATAAAGGAGGCAATGTCTTTGTGCTTTCATCAAGATGCTGCATGGGCTATGACTTCCTTGTGCTATGTAAAGCAAACCTATTCTGCTGGGAACATAAGAGACCCCCCCCCCCACACACACACACACACACACACACACACACCCACACACACACACACACACACACACACACACACTCTCACACACACACACACACACACACACACACACACACACACACACACACACACACACACACACACACACACACACATGGACACACATACACGCACACACGCGCGCACACACACACACACACACACACACACACACACACACACACACACACACACACACACACACGCACACATACACAAATTGTCACACACAGTGAAAAGATCAGTGGAGATCTGATACACACACAGAAAGGCAGGGTGATGATAGCTTTGATTGTACCTTTCAGCAAACGATGTGAGAATGATCCGTCTCTGTGTGCCTCTGCCGATGCGGGCGGGCGGACGGGCGGCTGTGGTGGGGCTAGATGGAGAAGGGTTAGAGCGTCTCCTGAGTTGTTGCCGACCGCCGTAGTCATAGCAACAGGTTAATAAGTAAGCTTCTCTGATCTTCCTCTGTTGCTGCACAGGTTGCTAAGATACAAGTAGCATTCTCTGGACCCCGAGGACAGAGGTGCAAACATTGGTTCTATTAATAAGAATGAACTTCAAATACTTCAAACAAGTAACTCATATGGAGAGTGAAATGATCTTAGCGTTAACTATACTGTAATACTGTACAATGTAACTAAAATAAAAACTGTTGCATTACTGTTAGCACTGTACTAACTACTGGATGTAACTACCCTATTCGTCCCGTACATGGACCAATCAGACACACGCAACCAAACTACTTGCCCAATTCCAGCTACCTCATACCTCGGGAAGGACAGCGGTTGGATCATCTCTACTGTCCAATCAAAACGTGAAGGCACTGGCTGTTCCTAGACGCCTGTGCGAAACCAAGGGCAAATTAAAGCATTGCCTCCGAGTTGCATCATTCTCGCACTCACGGCTCTATTAGTAGGCACGCCACAATGTCTCTTTATGAGAGCCACTCACTGAGTGGAATTAGGCACACTTCCTGCCGTGTTGTGCCCTTTTATGGACCACGTTGGCATTGTCTGCGCCCCAAACCACACAGGAAAGAGCCCACAATGGAGCCACAGGGAGAAATATAAACTCCAGGCTCCTCTTTTCTGCTCTCTATCTTTTCTCTCTCTTTCTCTGCTCCCTCTGAAATAAAGCTCTGGCCGGGGAAGGGAGCGGTTCTTTTTAGGCGCAAAGAATTTTGTCTGTGATCCTGCCTTGATGAGTCCTGCAGACACGAAGATAAATGAAGAGGTGAATTCATTATTAGGGGCCTGTGATCTGCATACTTATTTGGGAGAGATGAAAAATGGGAGGTGTCCTCACTGTTTCCCATCTCGACCTTTTTTTTCTTCTTCTTTCCTTTCTTTTTTGGTTCGTCCAAGTCATCTCCTTCCATCAGGTTCACGTACTCAGAAAACGAACATATAATTTCCGACACATCCGCATGCCTAGTTATATCCTTAAATCCTCATACTGTACTCACGCTAATACTTTGCTTCCCACATCCTCCTGGTTCAATTGTGGTTTCTGCCTTTTCCTGTTCTCCGTTACTGGCTGCTGCAACAACAACCCAATTTCCCACTGTCGGATCAATAAATCTTTATCTCACCATCAGTTTTCTTACTTTGTGTCATCACACACACACATATCTTTTAATTATTTTGCCACATTTGTTTTGGTCAATAAGGGTCACTTAACCACTTATTTACTTAGTTTACCTGAAAGTAGCCTATACTTGCTCCCCTCCTTTTACCCCACTTACCACTATACACCAAACCACTATTTTCGAGGCTATGTGGTGGGTGGGTGGCAATCTAATTTGGATCCTGGCCCACTTGAAAATCTCAAAAGTGTCCGCGGCCCACCCATTTTGATTTACGGCAGGCAGCCATTTCTGAGCATGTTTCTTTGAATTATCAATCAATCAAGAGAATCGCTGGTTTACGTGGTTAAAAAACTAAAAACAACAACATGTTTCTTTGTTATAAGTAACAAGGGCATGCCATGGAGGCTTCTCTGTCTGAGGGAAAGCAACACTCTGACACACAAAATGAAAAGACAAAACCCCACCCACCACAGCAAATGACCAAAACAAACCCAAAGCTGGACCGGGGGAAGCTGTGAGGCCGCAGTGGGGAGCAGAGGAGTCGTTTTTGATGATAATGCTTCAACCCTCTGTTCTCTCTGTTGTCGGAACTCCAGCTTTTAAGCTCAGCTGTCAGCAGGCACAGAGGCAGGGCTACACACGCACACACGCACGCGGACACACATGCCAGACATGGGAAAGAGAGGCAGGTGGGTTTTTGTTTGCCGTCCGTTATGGTGTGCACCGCCTGTCACATGCCTGTGATGTTGCCACCGTTGAATTGGTCTTCCATTTTTTTTGAGTAAGCCTTTATCGCCTGCCTGATGCAGGCGTCCAGGTCCGTGCCCATTGCCCCTTGCCTTGCCACGTCGCCAGATCTGAAATCGGTGTCCCGTTCGTGTACTTCACGCACTCCGCTGTCGATCCACGGCTTCTGATTTGTATAGATCCAAACTGTCTTTTTTTGGAACTATATGTCATGTATGCACATGGTGATAAAACCAGTGACTCATGAGTCTGAGAATTCGTTGGTGTTATACCCAACGGTGTCCTTAAACATCCCCTAGTCCGGGAACCCTGGGGGTGAACGTGGTTTCCTCTGTAAAAGTTTTTTTCTCAACTGATTATTGTAGCTGACTGGGTCCCATGCATGCTGGTGGACTTGGCTTTCCAAATTTGTATTCCATCCTCAGTGAACATGGCAGTTAAGACTGGTGTCAGCTCATATGGACGAGGGAATCCTCCACATGAACATCATGGTCAGTAGACAGGAGTACGATGACCCTTGAATAGATCAGCATTTAGGTCATATTTGGAGTGTATAATTTGAATGGATTTGGCTGTTGTTGCCACTGTCTTCACTTTAGATGGGATGGTCTACGTTGACAACTGGTGTGTATATCTACCCACTGATGGTGTTCACAATACTCCTGGATGTTTGCTGTGTCCAGTGTCTTTAGAAGTCCAGTTCTGTCCTTTGTGTCATGCTAAAATCCTTGATTGTGCTTCCTCTTTGTGATAGAGATGTACTGTTGCAGTTCCCCTCTTCCATCTCTTTAATGTCTGACTCAATCATGGAGCAGTTGTCAGATGTGACAACTTTCTTGTGGTACTATCCCCTTTGGACTGAGTGTTTGACTGTACTCTGTTGCTGTTTATACATGTCTGTTTAATAAACTATTAAATCAATCAATCAATGGTGCAAGATGCTTAAGACAGATGGCCTGAAAGGGTAAATATGCAACCACCATACATTTATCTTGATTATTGTACTGGTCTCACCAGCGATAGGTTACCCAGTAAGTTAAACACAGTTCAATAACTCCAGTGGAAGCCGGGACTTGTTTTTGAAGATTTACTGAACAAAGTGTGAAACTGAAACAAAGCATAAACAATACAGTATGTTTCAGAATTAATGTAAATACAACACAATGAATAAAGAATATAACTAGGCATGTAAGTAAATATAGCGTACGGCCTAAAGGCAATATCTCAATGAACCCGTAAAGAGGTATTACATACAGTATTGGCAGATGAGTATGGAAAGTACTGTAATGTGTGCTTGCACCAATGGAGTAAGTATATACTGTAAAAGGTATTCTCAAAGCAGGCATCATACTGCAATAGTTCTCTTTTAGACTCACAATCAATGAGTATTGTATAGGGTAGGTGAGCTACAAATGATGAATTGACATAGCTATGAAAGCATATCCACAGTAGCATAATCATAACCTCCAAAAGTAATACACGGTAGCACCATCATCACATCCAAATGATAGACTAATAGTAATAATAAAGTTCACAAATAAGGTGCTCTTATAAACAATATAGGCCTCCTAAACAAGTATACTCACAGACATTGCGTCTTAATAAGCATGTGAAGAGGATGGAGGAGGATTAGCAATTCACACTGACACATTTGGTTAGAAGCACATTTCAGTAATGGATTCTCTTCCTGGTCGGATGACAACATCCTGACTAGACAGGAAATGAACAGAGTACTGATTTTAACCATCAACTGCCGGCAGGGGGCTCCAAAACAACAAAAACTGTATTCAGTCCAGAACAATTATTGTGCATACAATCTCAAAATATATATTTTATGGGACTCTAGCAGCCACCAGCTGGAGGTATTGCATGATGGGTACGACCTGTGATGGAAGAAGAGGCCCAATTTCTTTCTTCTTCTTTCTTTCCAATTATGGCTACTGTGTATAGAGCATATATGTCAGCAAGCATGTCTTCATACTGCTAACGGTAAACTCTAGTACAGTATGTGTTTTTCCCAAAGAAAATGAGACAGATGAAGTGTGTGTGTGTGTGTGTGTGTGTGTGTGTGTGTGTGTGTGTGTGTGTGTGTGTGTGTGTGTGTGTGTGTGTGTGTGTGCGTGCGTGCAAGCGTGTGTGTGTGTGTGTGTGTGTGTTTGTGTGTGTGTGTGTGTGTGTGTGTGTGTGTGTTTTCACAAAATTGTGTGTACGTATGGTAATTTGGCATGGTTTATAATCAGCAATAATTATGTGTTTGTGTGTGATTAAGTCACGGGCATCAGAAAATAATGACACTTCAGTGTGATTTATGAGGATAGATGAGATCGCCGAGCTGAAAGGTCAAAGGTTAACCGGCGCTGACCCAAACCCACACCCCCAGGGATTTGAACAAAAGGTCTTACTGCATACATCAGATGCTGCTGCTTGGACACATGCAGTCATGGCCCGCAAGGGGATGGCAAACAGGCTACTGATTTCCAAACTGAGTGGGACCTGAGTGAGTTATCTTTATTAATTAATTTATTCATATACGTTTTAAACTTCATCTTATGTCCCTTTTTGAACACTCTACTATGAACATTTGTTTTCATATTTACAAATTTTAACTATTTTCATTGTGTTTATTTCATGTATTCTTTGTCTTTTAACTGTGTCCGGAATGAACAAATCGATAATCCCAGTTGTTTTCAGGCGGGAAAGAAAGAAAGAAAGAAAGAAAGAAGATCATTCAGGATTTGTTCGCATTTTTACTTCCCTTTTTTCAAGCGCTTTGAGCACTTGGAAAAGCACTATAAAAATGCAATTCATTATTATTATTATTCATCATTACATCGAGACATTGTAAGCTTGTAGATCGGCTATTTTAACTATTTTAAAAGGTTTTTCAAAATAGTAAAAAATGGCAAATGTTTAGGCATAAGGTTTCAGGGGTGGCGCAAGATATATCCCCTGGTTTCTTCTCCCTTTCTCTCACAAGAACTGGCAACGATGCTTACACGTGCAACAGAAAGGTATCTCTCTGGGTCTCTTCAATAATGATTAGCGGCCCTTGGCTCTCACAAGGACTTCCACGGTGGTTTGGGTTCATTCAATCTCCTGCTTGATTACTCGATCGGACCCATTGATTCGAGGGGAACTTTAATGACCTATTATCTCAAGTGTTAATCAGGTGTTGACGGACAGCTCTCCTGTGGGGACCAGTCAGGGCCGACGGCCAGAACGGACAGACCCTGCTAACTCCCGCCGGTCCGCACGGGTCAATGGCTGAGCGGCGTGTGCTGAGGGGTGTGGGATGTGCGTACTTGCCAATCGGCAGTGTGCCCCCTCCGGTGGTGGCGTCTGTCTCACTGCGCTGGCGTTAGCCTTGGTGGGCCCAGGCTCAATCTCAGCCTCAGTGACTCAAAAATGCCCGCGCTCAGCCTACCGCTTTACATTACCTCGTTATGCCTTTTTTTTTTTTACCGCCCAGTGAATTAACTTGAAATGAGAAAGAGAGAGATATAAAAAAAATTGAGCACTTCGGTTCATGCTCTCTTTCATTTCGTGCTTATAGGAAAGCCGTTGCAATTGATACTCACATAAATTCCCGGGAAATGTCAGAGGCTTGTAAAATATTTCCTGCGGGACAGAAATCTTTTCATGGGAATAAAGACCCGGCAAATAAAACTAAGTTACAGACTGAAGTTTGAGAATTGGCTCTCATTAGTGAAATCGCTGTTTGAAGATATCCATTGCACAGCAGTAGTCTCGAGTCTTATCTAGTGGTTAGGGCAACAGCAAGAGTCTATACATCCTTAAAAGGCTCCAGAACATTTCATGTTATAGCGGCTACTCAATTCTATATACAGTACCCGCAAGTTAAAGAGAATTTTTGGTATAGTATAGCAGTGCTATTGCAGATTGCACAGCAGGAGCCTGTGTGTGTGTGTGTGTGTGTGTGTGTGTGTGTGTGTGTGTGTGTGTGTGTGTGTGTGTGTGTGTGTGTGGTTCCAGAAATGCTTCATAATTACGTATCTCAGAATATCCAGTAAACAGTAATATAGTATAGCTATACTGCAGTGAGCCGTTTTCATTAGTTTGCTATGCCGCGTGCAATGCACTCCTCAGGTGGTTAGAGCAGGAGTAATAGATCACTCTCTCTCACTCTCAGCCTTCAGATCATGTTCATAATATTCATCTCAATTTATCTAACGGTGCTGAACAGCCAAAACATATACATTAGCATTTGGAAAGCTAACCTGTCTTCATCAGGTTCATGGGGGGGTGTGTGTGGGGGGGCAGGGGGACGGGGTGATAGGGGGAGATACTTGCACTGTGTTGTGAATTATCGCACTGTGTTCTGAAGCAAAGTTAGTATGGCCTATTGAACTTGGGACATGCATCCTGAGACAGTTCCCTTCTTGTAGAAGTGGAATTGATGAACTGACATTGAAGGATCTTGATTCACCCAGGACGTACGCGTGTGTGTGTGTGTGTGTGTGTGTGTGTGTGTGTGTGTGTGTGTGTGTGTGTGTGTGTGTGTGTGTGTGTGTGTGTGTGTGTGTGTGTGTGTGTGTGTGTGTGTGTGTGTGTGTGTGTGTGTGTGTGTGTGTGTGTGTGTGTCACCCCGTCTGGGCCCCTGACCTTGCTGCTCTGTTATTGGTGATGCATGTTTTTTTTTACAATGGATTTATCTTTTGATTGTGATTTTGGGTGCATCATTGCTTTGTATGACACTTGAGAGCCAAGCGCTATAACGATATACAGTATAACAATATTGTTTTGTTTACTATATTGTCTTTGTTATAGTTGTAGTGTGGGCTTTGCCATCCACTTGAGTTGGAAAACCTGGGCATTTATTTTTCATCCCTTTCCCCCCCATTGTTGAGGAGCCCCCACCAAGAGGAAGTACATCCTTCATCCTACTCCTGGAATATGTGCAATGACAATCAAAATGCATTGTCAATTTCAATAATTTATTATTTCTTTTTTGCTGTTGCAGTGCACACCAGTAAGGGTTAGGGGTGCTAAAAAATGCACAAAATCATGACGAAAGCCCAGAACAAATCTATAAACTGGAATATGTGCCATTGGCTGAGCATCGCATAACGAGTGTGCCACATTATGAAGGGAGGGGCCGTTGTAGGTGAATGGGACGTGCCATAGGGGACACCCATTATACACAGATAGATATATATAAGAAAGCTAGATGGCTCACCCACGCTCTGGCCAATGGAGAGCGACGTTGCTACGTGGCGGCCATCTTACCTCGGGGCAGCATAACATTGTGTCTATGGGGCATTTACTTTTAAATAACCACAACTATATAACCATAATTTTCAAACGATTTTCAAACGGTTTGGTATGTTATAAACGTCAGAGACGTCTGCATACTCATATGCTTTTATACGACGTTCATATATAAACCAAATGAAGCAGATAAGCGTCCTGAATCATAGCCACGTTGACAACATTTGAAATAAACCAACCCGTTTGTAAATCCGTCAAGATTTGAGCGAGTTATGACTGTTTTAGTTTGAGCTGCCATTGAACATACTGTACTGTAGTTCCGAAGCAAGATGGCAGCCGGGTGACTACGTCAGAGACCATCTAGCCTTTATTACGAGATCACCCCCTTCTCCTCAATGGATGGAATGTGCACATAATCTGAATTTTCATACTCAAACGATGTTAATGTTAATTGCTGTGCCTATATGTATTTCATGGCAGGTTCACCTCTTACTGTCTTACGTGAACAGTAGGTTAGACAGACCATGTACAGGAATAGGATTCAAGCTGGTTTGCATGCATTCTTAGGTGCACTATCAGCACCATGGACAGCTCAACATAAAAATAATCCAAACCAATCCAATGCCCTTAATAACTACCGGTATTACAAAATGAACAAACTGAAACTTGGTCATTTTCCTTTGGAATGAGGAGAAGCCTCAACTATGCACTCGTCTGCGCCCACTAGTGACTGTTGGTGGGCTATAGCAGTGGTTCTCAAACGTTTTCATGTCAATGACCCCCAAATGTCTTTCTGGACCCCCATATGAACATAATTAATGCCAGTGAACCCAGAAAAGAAGATTTGTGTAAAATAATAATTAATAAAACATTCCAGATTTTTTGTCATAAGATTTTCCAAAATAAATCACTATTGAACACACGTTATCTCTCCATGTCTGTGTGTGGGTTTTACATATTGAAGCAATGACAATTATTAAAAAGTTACCTATACTGTAACTACTATCTTCGAACTTGTATCTCCACAGTCACTGGTCAAAAACCGCCTAACTCCACTTGAGCTGGATTTGGGTAAAAGTATTTGGGGGGGGGGGGGTTCAGGGAGGACGCAGCCTGTTTCAATTGAAATGGGTGAAAACACGTCCTGCCTAAATATCCTGCCTGCATCTCTCACTTTAATTATCTCCCCTTTTTCAATCCCAACATCTTCAACACTCATCAATGCTTCTTAATTTCCATCAATACCGCACACAGTCTAAGCCGCTCCACACCTGTCCTGTCACTATGGCAACCTCACCCCTGACAACAAAGAGCTCTGTAAGACAGCGCGCTGTATTCTCCCTGATTAGATATTGATTAGGCTTTTGTAATACATAATAGGATCAAAAGGATTGTGCGGCTTTGCGTACCTGGGTCTACTCCAGACTTCCATTTACTTATAAGCTTTTGTTATTTTCAGAATCTGCATGTTAAGAGGGGATGGAATCGAAATGTGCCGCCCTTTGTCACACCTGTTCCGCCGCCTCCTTCAGGGGAAATCCTAAATGCACGAAAGCTGTTTATTTATTTATTTTCTGAAAATACGGGCGCCTGTCGCAAAGACTTTCTCTATGCAAATCCACACTTTATAGAGTAGCATTGTGAATACAATCAGGTTTCCTGAGTGGTGTGAGCGACGCTTAGTGTTCCCAACATGTTTTCCCATTACAGAACATGCTAATAGGCCTGTAGAGTATATGCCAAGGATTCAAATAGCTCCAGAGTCCCTAATGGAGACACTGATAGATTAATGGACGATAAAAGTCAAATGCTAAACGCATGCTAAGTGACAAGCCGCTATACACAGTGCGGCATTGGAGCTGGTGACATACAGCAGTAGTTGTAGTTATAGGTGGTGGAAAGGGTGTTACTCGTGATCACGTCCATGCTTGCTAAATGGAACATGGTATCGCTTAAAATGATCTGTGGTCATATACATACAGTAGTGCAGTGCTTGTGCTTTTGTTGTGTTATTTCAGCTTCAATGTTGGCAGGCCAACTCATAATTACCCCACCCCCTTAGATAGCAATTCTGTAGACTTAGATAGCATTTGATACAGACTTATAGCATGTTATGTAAACAGCATAAGTGCATTGTATGTAGTCATAGCACGTCATAGTACATAATGTATATCATAGTAGTATAGATGTATAGCTTATATGTATAGTTTCATTATATATATTCCACTGTTACTTTCTTAGCTTACGCATGTTTCATGATAAATGTTTTTATGTGATGTATTCCCCATGCCTTTTGTTCTTGCTTAATGTAAGTCGCTCTGGATTAAGAGCGTCTGCTAAATTGTAAATTGTAAATTGTAAATTGTAAATTGTAATAATTAGAACAATTGTTTGTGGGTATTTGTTCTTTAAAGCATTGAAACATTTGTATTCATTGTGATACAGGCGAATAGAACTTAAAGTATTATCAGTAAGACGCCCTGAGGGCGAGAAGCTAAAGGGCGAGGTCACGTGCACCCATCCGCCTGGGAGATGGCAGTCTGCAGGGCGAGTGCTGGCACTTTGGCATGGGGCATGGAAAACCATGAAAAACCAGTGCAGAGAATTTACAAAACCACAATAATTGATTGAAATAGCAGGGAAGGTGGAATCTAGGATAAATGTGTGAAACTAGGAACCGTGGTGTTCTGAACAAATATACTTTTTTCTTTTACTTTTTACAACTCAAACAAGGATTAAGACAAAAAAAAATGAAATAACCCCCCCTTTCCAATCCATACTTCATGATTATCCCTTACTCCAAAACATCGGAAAAATGGAAACTGTCAAAAGAATGTTGTTGTTTCGTTTTCCCTCTCCCTCGACTCTCTCCCCATCCAGTGCCCGAGACAAACAAACAAACCCCCTGTTAGCACATTTCATCAGCTTTAGGGGTTACAGGACAGATTGAGTATCGACAACGGTGGCTGTCAAGGCTTACGACTCAAAAGCAACACTGGGGGGGTTGGGGTGGGGGGGTGATCTCAGGGGGTAGGAGATGCAATCGAAAAAGGGCTGAAATAATTCAGTGTGAACTCACTCGAGGAACAATCCAGTTTGTCAAAAGGAATCATGGTATGTCTGCGATACAATGACGAGGTCCCTGGAGACGCCACACACACACACACACACACACACACACACACACACACAACACACAGGAGTCAACATGTGAATGACCAGGAGTTAGGGCCCCAGCCGGGCCCTTCTTTTTTTATGATCACCTCCTACAGATTTAGTAACTAATAAATCTTGTTTCCATACCCGTGCTACATTGATGCACCAAAGGGAGCCATAAACAAGACATGATGTTTGGCGTCACTTGGGATGGTGTGGTCATTTATGTTCCCTGGGGTATATACCCTATTCTGAGAACCACTGATGTAAGAGAATCTTGATCTTTCTCTGTCCGCAGTGATGGGCTCAGTCAGGCTGGTGACTGGTTCCATGTCACTGCACAACAATATCCATGTTGATAAGCTATTAACCATTTAAACCCAATCTATATGCCTTGTTGACCGGTGTGTGTCCCAGTGGTCTATACTCGGTCCATACATTTCCCCCCTCTACACCAAATCTCTTATTTTTATGGAGCCTTGTTCTTTCCTGATGCTTTTAATTTTCCAAACAAATTATAAAAAATAAATTAAAAAAGTAATTGAAAAAACACAGACCCCTCATGTTATGAGAAGGACACTATCAGTCACCAAAAAACATGGTTAAAATGGAGGTTGACGTTGCAATGGGTTTGTATATGAAGTGGGCGGGGCAACTGAAATGAATATAAAATATATACTGTATACTGAATCGAGGAAATAAAAAACTGTCCGAGGAGCTCACATAAGCCTGAGTGGATGATAGAATGACAAAAAAATGAAATAAAAAAAAGAAAGTTAAATATATCCCACTAAGACACACAAGACACATTTTTAATTGACGTTCTGTTTTGGAACACCAATGACATTGGAGATCCACAATCTTTCCCAATATACTGCAATGATGTTGTTGTGCCCGGTCACTGGTGGAGTGGTCATCCCTCGCTCCCGGTTAATGAGGGAGGAGGACGCTAAAGGTCCATAAAAAAGGACACTGACCAGGCCTCAATGTGACCCCTGCCTCTGTACCGTAACGTGTCTGTCGATAAAACGAAGGTGTGGAGGAATACCTCTGATTAATCCATTGATCCGCTGCTGCTTTATTTGCACGCCTCGATCAAATCTGCCCTCGGGTTGCACCTGGTTTTGTTTAAACTGTAACACCTCCGTCAAGACTGGCCACTGAATATCCATTTAGCTTTTAATCAATTCACAATTTATTCCCCTCCCACTCCCAATCTCCGTTCCATTTATTATGCATTATTCGCCCTTTTTAAACGATTTTCCTACTACCCTTCTCGTCTAATTTGGTATTCAGATATGCTTAGCGCTATTATCTCAATTAATACAATGACACGTCCTGAATGCATTTCTCACCACGAATTCAAGTCTCAGAAAGATGCCGGGCATCCTTCACAGAATGAAGGCCAAGGCTCACACCGCTCTGATATGCACCAGAGCCCTCAGTCATTGTATAGGTATTGAATCATTCAATCCAACCATAGACAGTTTTTAAAAAGGACAATGCAGGCTCAATCTTCTACAGGACTGTGCTTTATTTTAGTCTAAGCAGAATATAATGAACTAGAGAGAACTACAGAGGTCAGGAGCACTATGGGAGAAACCACCCCGAATCAGGGAAAAACAGACCCGAGCCAACGCCGAAGTCAAATTACAGCAGTTTCAGAAAATAAAATTTAAATAAATGATAATTATAATCAGTGAATCATTTCTTCAAGTTAATAAAAAAGAGAGAATTGTTCCATTCAAAAAAATAAAATAAAATAAATACCTTATTACATTATGATAAATTTGCCTCCGCGTGGGAAACAAACACTAAGACCATAAAATCAAGTCGATGGAATGAGAGTGAAGCTGGGAATGTACGTATAATGTTCAGAGATGCAACAGTGGTGCAATTTTCCCTATATGTACAGTATAAACATCTTTTTCTTTTTCCATTGTTTTATTCTGTTGTATTGGTATTGATTGGAGCATAGCTGCTTAGTTGGCTGAAAGTGTTAATCATTTTGGTCCTTGTAACCAATGAACATGCAGGTGGTGGATGACTCTGTCCTTTTTGTTGTGGCGTCAGAGTGGGCTTGAGGCGAAACTGACTCTGGGCTTTTATGGCTGAAAGCACATTTCAGCAGGAACGCTCCATCTCTGGCAACGCATCAGTAAAACCACTGAAGAAAACACCACTGACTTCCCAGAATACAATATGTGTCTGACCAGTGTTCACAGGTAGTACTGACAGAGGGGACTGGACTGTGTTTAAGGCAGAATTCCCTCCTCACATTAAAACCTAGTTTGGTTGTCAACGACTTGAACCTGATTGGAGCAAAGTAATGCAGTGGAACTATATCTACTATTGGCACAATGTTTTTTCAGTGGACGGAGTCGACCACTAGCATCGCGTTTACACGCAAAGCTACCTCGACAGCACCAAGATAACCAACTCTGAGAGAAATCTTAACACATCTTAAAGAGCAGAGGAGATCAAAGTGAATCATGTCTCTTTGATTACCTCTGGCCCATAAAAAAAATAAAAAAATAAAAACATTCAACATAAAGTAGAAAAGATTAGAGGAATTCATGACTTCAAGACAATGGTAAATGAGAACATATAGGTCTCAAAACCAATCTGACAGTAAAAGCGTGGGTATTTTTTTCTTCCCCCTCTTTTGAAAAGAACAAAAGGTCTCCAATGACATTTTCTTTTTTTTAACATGCAAACGCTGATTCACTTGAACTCAGTTGTGCAATGGATTCATCTCTTGGAGATCCGCATGACCGGTTCCTTTCACCATCCCTTTACAGTGCAGTTTCTTAATTATTTTACAGACGTTAAGTCGACGTGCTGTCAACAAAATCTCTTTGAAATTGTCCATTCACAAGAGATTTCAAACAGGGATTGTACAGCAAAGAAATAGATTTAAAAAAAAAAACTAAACAAAAAAAGAAATCCTCCCTTTTTACATATCAAGTACATCAGACTAAACCTTGTGAGAATGGGTCTATCCCAGCTTCAGGAGATAAAGGAAACAAAGGACAGGAAAATAAAGAGCCATTTACCGACATGAATATAAAATCCCATTGTTTGAACCCGAGCGTATCAATATACAAGAAATAAAATGACTTTCTGTTCTGTTCTTGATAAATTATTTCATAGGTTCCTTCTCTTATAGTCATTGAAATATATTAACTATTAATTTCCTCTCTTTTTTTTGTTTTGTTTTAATCATTTTAACATGATCTATTGTACGGTCTATAAAGAAGGCTCAAAATAATTGAAAAATAAGCTATATTATATGTACAGTAGTAACGCAGCCGTTGTACTCAGGACAGCAGAGGTTGATTGAGTCAGACAGGCAGGGGGGGATCTGCTGGGTAGTCTTGGCATTTTAAATAAATAAATAAAATAAATAATAATAAATCAGTGCATCTTTCTTTTCTGACCCCTTTCTCTGCTTCATCTCGCCCTCTGTGGTTGGACCATATCGTCGCTGTCGGGCAGAAACCTCTTGTTTCCATATTTTCACTTTTTGTATTTTTTCGTTTTTGCCCTACTTGATCGTATACTACAGCGTCACACAATAGTATACAAGGTGGCAGATGTACAAGCTTGTCAATCTGAAACAGTTTTGGACAATATGAGGTTTACACCCAACAGAGATGATATTTACATTATTACAATTTAAATCCCACATATTCATCCATATGACATTTATTCTACAACTTGATATCCCCAACATAACAGATCAATGTGTATAATTTTTCTCTTGAACATGAGTCAAATTTTGTGGTTACCGAGTCTTACTTTCATCACAAGTAATACATTTGCATGAGTCGACAGACTATTCAAATAGCAGACATCTCATTTTGGAATGATACTACTCATATGTACGGTATGTACAGTATGGTACGGTACATTAAAGCAATGTTGAGCTTTAGTAGAATCGACATTGTTCGCATACGTGAAAAAAATGTTCCTTTTGAAATCTGTTTTCGGCATACCATATGAGTGAATGGAATCAGCACTTCCCAGTCGCTAGCCCACAGAAGCAACAGATACAGATGATCAGCAATATAGGTCTCATATCATGCTATGGTGGCTAGCTATACAAACCCACGGTTCTACTAGAAGCTCAACATCGCTTTAAGCCTCTAATCTAGCAAAACCCTTCTGCCCGTTAACTGCCAGTGGTGCTGCAAAGTGTGGCGGTGACTGACATGCTCTCTCTCTCTCTCTCTCTCTCTCTCTCCCTCTCTCTCTCTCTCTCTCTCACCCCTGTACCAGTGGTGGCAAGTAGCGGGCATGCAGATGGATGAGAAGCACTGTCACTGTCACACTCTCTCCTCATCAGCCCCAGTCAGACTAATCCAATTACCACGCAGGCAATCTTTCTACTGTCAGAGAAATCATGACGTGTCAGTGTAAACAGAATCTTAATTAGCAGATAGCTTCGGGGCCATGGTTTTAGATTCCAAACTAGAGCTGAACTTGAAATCCTCTCTAAGCCCTGCTCCTGGGCATAGTGTTGTAGGATGTGTGTTTAGTAACCAAAAGTGAGGGGCTTAAAAATGACTCAAACTCTCTCCCATAGATCCCTGCACTGCTGTGGATACATTTTTATAGTGACATCATTGTCCCACAGAGTTGGGCTTCTCAAGCTGCTATAGAGTTCATACAACCTGCCTCTGTATGTTTTTTTTTCTTCTAATATTTACATACACGAAAGAGTTAAAAAGAAAGGTCTTTGTCTTCATTGCTCTCAGCTTTGTTGTCCCACGTAATTGCACACTTCCAGTGATGGACTGCCCATTCTGTTGTCCACGATAAGGGATCTAAGCCGTTATTTTCTTGTTGTGGTTCTTTTGAAAATGCATTGACGATCTGGATAATTCCAAAGGCAAGGTTTCTAGATAGCTCCTCTGCCCCGCCCGTGCCGACTCGGCGCTCCCTAATGACTGGGTAGGATCCCATGTCAATGGACTCCGGCACAATTACCCCCCCCCCCCCCCCCCTCCCTCCCCAATCCCCCAATCCCCCCGCCCCCTCTTTCAGTCGTCTTTCTTCCTCAGCACTCCGCGCTCATCATTCCTCCGGGTTCGGGGAGGCTACGGCAAGGCTCTGAACTCCTCCACTAATCATGACATCATAAGGCCTGATGCCCTGAGTATATCGGGGAGTGATTTTGTGGAGTTTCAGTTTAGCATGAAGCGCCCCCCTCACCTCCTCCCGCCCTACCACCCCCAAATGCCACTGCTCCATCTCCTCCTACCGCCTCTTCTTCCTCCTCCTCCACCACCTTCCGTTCCCCTGTAACAAAATCCCATTTCCAAAGCAAAAGCCTCTTCTGTGCTAAAGTGAGATGACAGAGAATCTTCCCCTATCTCTTCTTCTCTCCCCAAGCAGCTATTAAATGAGCGGCATTAATTTCTCTCTCTCCTGTCCAACAGGTTCCCTTAATTATCTCTCCACTTTCAGTCAATTACATTTCACTTCCTTTGCTTGACAATCACTGCTATTTTAGGGTGAGTGTTCTGCACCCAGGGGCCTGGAGACTTATAGACACGCTCCGGCAAGCTCTCCACTCTGCCCTGCCATGGGCCAGTCGGACCCTCCGAGGGTACTAACTCCTCAGGGGGACTGACCTTGTGGAATGCTAAATAAAGCCATTACAACCACAGAAAGCCTATACGCTGCAAGAACGGGTTGACTGACAACTCAGCATCTTTGGAGAAACAATGCCATGGAGTATTACAGTGAGGTCTGTCATTTATGTACAGTATGTAGTATAGTTATCCTTAATTGTTTTGGACCGGTGTTTTGATGCACCTAAGTGGTTTGCTGTTGTTAGCTGATATTATAACTCCCCTCTTAAGCGGTTTGTTGTTGTTAGATGCTGACGTTACAGTGCATGTAACGTGATCGTAGTGCGCTTGAGACCTGAGAGCCAACTGACAAGTACCGTGTATTCGTAGAAGCAATCCCTCAAAGTTCCCCAGTATAAGCTCTGCCACCGACACAATCAATTCATGGTTGTTTGGACTGCTGTATTAGCGTCTCTCAGCATTGTTTAACATGTTGGTTAAACACAATGTCCTCTGGGTTAATATGAGTAGCTACGTATATTCAGAATAACAGCACTGGGAAAAAACATCACATTTAAAATTCCCTTTAGTGGCGGTGAAAGTGGGGCGAGTCCCTGTTTTTTAGTTGTAATTTTTCAAGGCCACTTGGTAGTAAACAGCGGCCTGGACAATGAGGACAGGATCTAGGAGCTTGAAAACTACTCCAGTCAATGAATGAGCGACAAAATAATGAAAGAAAAAATATATATCTCTCCTCCTCATTTTCATCGTCCCGGAATCTGCTTCACAGCTATTCTTGTAACCCTACACAGCAATAAACATCCTCCCTGGGGTGCTAAGAGCAATACGAGCACACTTGTTAAAACTATTGAAGGGCTGATTTCACATTGCCTAATTTAGCATTGGCATAGTGAGGAAAAAAGGCAGGATGAGACTGGCACTGTTAGCCATGCAGACAGCAGGACGCTAGGCTGGGCTGGGCTCTGGCTCGCCGGGAGACTTAACCTGCCATTAAGTAGAATCTTTGTAACAGCGGGTGCTGGTACAGCATTTGTGGTACAGGAGCCATCAGATGAAGAGAGACCAATGAAGCAGGCATCCATGGTTCTTGTTGAGGCGTCACAGAGAGAGCGAGAGTCTTGCGGGAGGTAGTTTTCAAGACAGCAGAGCCTAAGCAGAATCATTGCTCATGGAACATTAGACCTCCCATTGATCAATTTAGCGTTGCATGAATAATGAGCGCATGCGGTTGGCGGTAGAACGTGGCCTCATGTTGGCCTACTTTACATGGATTCAAGGACCTTTTTGCACACGTACACTGCCTCAGTTTTAGCCTGGTATAGAGCCCTGGGGAACTCCGGTCAACTAAGTACAGGGTTTTCGAGTAACGTGGTCATATGACAGAGAATAATTAGGCTCCAGAGAGGCAATGAAAGGCAATTTGGAAGAACCCAAATGTTACCAACCATGTCCTGTTGGGCATCATTTTGAATTCAAAGAACTACTGTGCTAGCGACTAAACAATCTGCTTCTGTGCTTTGCAGGTGTCCCAACTGTAATACAACTGGGGGGATGGGGCAGGGGGGATTGGAAAAGCATTTCAGAGCAGGTTGTTTTGTAGAAAATGGTGGAGGTAGTTTGAGACACAATTACATGCTGAAAGCAGAAGGACAATAACACAGGCCACACAACAGCTGCATTTAAGGAACTGCAGATTCCCGGCATAATTGTTGGTTTCAACCCAATTTTACCCACTATTGTTGAGACGCCTTTGTGCTAAAAGAAAGATTTCAGACATTTTGCTTCCCACCTTGCTCTCACAATAATCCTCCCTGCGTCAATCCAGTGAATCCACTATCCAATATTAACACCTTGCTATGATATGCAGAGCTTTATCCCATATCTCTGTTCCCCTGTTCCATAAATTCTGCAGTATTATTGGTGCCAGGTCAGCTGTCGTCAGCCTTGCCAGGGAGTAGGCACAAACATAATTCTCTCTAATCTTCCTTCTGTCATTGCCGCACATTCAGGGGACCATCTCGCCTGTAATTTGGTCCAAGTGATTATCCTGATGATTTTTCACTTGGTTGCCGCTAATGTATAGAGGGGTGGCGATTACACTGTGATTAGAGGGAAAGGTGAAATAGCATGTCTAATACGGCGAGGGAGATAATCGAAGGGTAGTGAGAAAAGACATTAGGCAGGTTGGAAAATGACGCTCCGACGGTAGATCCGCTGAACATTTGTGGCTGTGGTTTTTGGAAGGAACAGCCGAACCGTGCTGGGGCTGTTGTGCTTAGGAGGGAGGCTAAAACTCGTAGAGGGAAATGTTCAAGAGAGACAGAGAGTCGTGCTCACACAAAGGACAACACTGAAGTGTGTGGAAGCAAGCGTGAAAGTCATTGTAGATGGTCGGTAGCTGGCAGGTTTTATCAGCCGCTGCCCGCGACGCTTTGCAATGTGTCTGGTCTGTTCCTCTCTCTGGAGAGAAAGTAAAGAGAGGCAGGCAGACAGAGACAGAGACAGAGAGAGAGAGAGATTTTGAGGAAGAGCGGGAGAGTCCCAGAGGAGAGGTAAGCAAGTGCATGCTGGATGGAATACAGCAGGTACTTAATAGATGCCAAGAGATTCCCTTATCAACTCTTCAATCCCATTTTCTGAAGGAAAGGAAGGCAGGCAGCACTGCATGCGTGCGTGTGTGCAGTATTTGGCACCAGAACAACTTGGCTACAGCTTTTGACAGTAAGGATTTGGTCCCTGGTGGATCGTCCGAGAAGCATCAGTTTTAAGGGATCAAGTGGAGGTCGGATGTGACAGTAGTGTAGGAAGTCGGGCATGAGTGGCCATTGACCACAACCCCCCCCCCTCCCCTTAGTACGCCTTGTTCTATCTCCGCCTTGCTTCCGTTTGATTCCAATCCCCGTCATCAAAGGGGCTGGGTGGGTACGCTGGGTGGGTACGCATGTGAGCTGACAAAAGGAATTGATTGGAGCACCTTTTAGGACCATTACAATCATATTGATGTCCTTGTGTGGAGGGTCACACATCCAGACATTTAGAATCATCAAATGGGGAGGTACAGGCAGTGGGAGTACCAGAGAAATGGGGTGGGGGTGGCAAGTGAGTGTAACTGTTTGCTGTACTTTTAGAATAATATAGTCTATTGAAGCAGTAGGTTCTATATGCATAATATATGAAGGAAGCAGGTCGGGGGAAACATGTTACGGGTGGCATTTACATTATACATGGCAAAGCTAAACAAACTCTCAAAGCCTGCGCTCGTATGCCGTCGACACAGGAAATCGAGTTGCTCCTCTGCGCAATGTTTGTTTGCATCTGCCCGGAGACAGGGAGCAATGTTCTTTTGTTTTGTTTTTTTACAACAGCTTCAGTGGACAATATGCCAGCCTTGATTACTTATACTTATACTGTACCTGTGGTTTTGAAAATGGCTAGATAAAAATGTGGTTTTTGTTTTGTTTACAATTCCCATTAGAGCCAATTCATAGACATACGGCTGTATACTTCATTCTTTGAGTCCATTCTTTTGGCAGTTTCAGTAGCTATCAGCTTTAAACCTCTGTTCTTTCCCCTCATCTGTCCATCTCGCTTTGCAGAGTCATCCCTCTTTTTTTTTTTTTTTTTTTTACAGTTTACAGTTAAGTTTCATGATTCACACTTCCTTTTGGAATACAAAAGCTTTGAAAACAAAACAAAAAAGGAAAGAAAACAGATTCACTCCGTGTCCATTTATCTTGGTCTTTACAGTGGATTGTCGCTTGAACACAAAAGGCCAGTGGGGAACCGTCACCTCCACCCTGTCCAGCACAGACGCAGAGTTTAAAGTTCATCCTCTTTGTTTGTCGTCCTTTTTCTTTTCTTAATTTTTTTCCTTCCCCTTGCGGAGTGGTTCGTTGCTGGCTTGCCAGAGAGCGTGGTGAGTTGTACATTGTGATGAGCGAGATATATCCAGTGGCCGGGCCTCAACGTCCCAGAAAAAACAGACTCACTGCTTACAGGGGTGGACAAAAATCCTTCCTTTTTTCTTTTCTTTTTTTACGTTCCCCCCATTTTTCTTTACAAGTTCAAGTATTTTTTTCCTTTAAAAACAACAGCAAAAATTTGCAAATCTACATTTTTTTTTCTCCTAGTCTACTTTCACTATTTCTACAACCTGGTGCTATGGATCAGCAACCAGACCAAGATAATCAGACCCTATACTAAAGACTCCTTTAAGTCCTTTTTGTATTTATACATTATTTCCATTTTTCTTGTATCTCTTACATACAGTTAGGCCACTGGATATTGATTTAATGATTTCATTAATTTTCTTTTTTTTTTCTCTTTTTTTTCTTTACTACGATTAAATTGTAATACTTGCAGCTACAAGGTAAGAGTTTTAAATATATATTTATATATTTATATATTTATATTCTTTTAAAAAGCGTTTTTAGTCCTTTGGTCCCTATTTCCTAAGGAATGATGCATGTAAATTATCCTGGATTCTCCTCGCTCCTCTTCTTCCACGGTTTCCATCCAGAGCTTGCCCTGTCACAGAGCACAACACCTGTGTAGGCACAAAAACCAAAATGGCAGCAGGCTGGTGTGTGTGTGTGTGTGTGTGTGTGTGTGTGTGTGTGTGTGTGTGTGTGTGTGTGTGTGTGTGTGTGTGTGTGTGTGTGTGCCTGCATGTGCATGCGCACACATGCGTGTCTGTCTTATGTGTGTGTGTGTGTGTGTGTGTGTGTGTGTGTGTGTGTGTGTGTCTGTGCGTGTCTATGTGTGCGTATGTATGTGTGTCAGTAGTTGAATTGGCATTTGCACGTATTTATACATGTACAAAGTAGAATGTTTAAGAAAATGTTTTTTTCTTTTCTTTTTTTCTTTTTTTCAAAGTTTTTAAGTCTAAGCATCTTTAAATGTGTTTTGTTTGGTTCGCTAATAGTGTGTATATGCATGTCTGCCTGCGCGTGTGTGTGTGTGTGTGTGTGTGTGTGTGTGTGTGTGTGTGTGTGTGTGTGTGTGTGCGTGCGTGTGTGTGTGTGTGTGCGTGGGTGGCATCTATCCTGTGTCAGTATGCATGCTTTGAGCATAATGAGTCTATAAAGGTTTTTTTTTATATCCCCACATCTAAAAAACAGCAGCAAAAAGTTGGTCTCTGCAAAACATTTTTCTTCCATAGACGCCAAAGCAAGACGCAGAAAAAAGAGGCATTTGCAAAGAAAGAAAAAAAAAAGATAAAAAAAGGAAAAAAGGAAAGGAGGCGGAGAAAAAACTCTGGGATCCTTCTCTCAGTCACCCAATCTTTCAGCTAGCTTCCTGCAGGATCAAGGGACCACCCTTCCTTCGTGATATGTAGCAGAGCAAGAAGTCTTTGTACTTTTTACTGCACTTGTGGAAATAAGGTGTTGTGGTCCTTCATCCTGTGGCAGAGAGACAGAGAGATAGAGACAGAGCAGACAGACAGACAGACAGACAGACAGACAGACAGACAGACAGACAGACAGACAGACAGACAGACAGACAGACAGACAGACAGACAGAGCAGGCAGAGCAGGCAGACAGACAGACAGACAGACAGACAGACAGACAGACAAGTGAGAGAAAGAAACGCAGAGGAGAGGGGAATAAGAGCACATTTCACTGTGGTTGCAGCAGACACGCTCCAGGATGGCGGCTCCTGGTTATCACACAGACTGACAGGCACAGCCAACAGCATGAGAAAGAGACGAGGATAGAGAGAGAGAGAGAGAGAGAGAGAGAGAGAGAGAGAGACGAGGAGAGAGAGAGAGAGAGAGACGAGGAGAGAGAGAGAGAGAGAGAGAGAGAGAGAGAGAGAGAGAGAGAGAGAGAGAGACGAGGAGAGAGAGAGAGAGAGACGAGGAGAGAGAGAGAGAGAGAGAGAAAAAGAAAGAAAAAACACGAGTAGCGCGTCAATCAAAAAAAACAGAAATAAGTGGGCTAGAGGTGGGGTGGGGGGAGATTTTATGTTTTAACCATATGGAACAGACATCCACGCTGTGACAGCACTAATCCAAGGAAAGTTCTAATTTAAAACGACTTGCGTTCATGCCTGCCAAAAGGAAGGAGAATAAAATGAAATCAGAATAAAAAACTACTACTGCTGAATGTTGTCAGAGACAATGGTGTCGTTTCACTCACTGTTAACCTGTGACAAACACTGTAAGAAACAGGGAAAAGGGGACAAAAGACACAAGGAAAAGACGTAAAGGACGAATGTGTTAAAAACAAGAACAAAGAACCTTGACAGTTATAAAGAATTGGATGGTATAGCTGCTCAAAATGTGTAAGGAATGAAAGTATCACTTTTTACAGTTAACCATTATTCAGGGCCTTATGAAATACTAATCTTCTCACTGGCACTGTGCAGATTGCACTCGCCACACTGTGCTTGAAAATGGGTGCTTGTGGTGTGCACATTTTAGCTAATGAAAGATTTAGTTTGGGAGCCAATCATCCTTTATGTGTATTGAGCCCTAATTCTGAATGAAGAAAGGCCTCCAAATCACAGCTAATCACTCACTGTGGGAGTGGACATGAAAAGGAGTCGCTGTTTGAAGGGAACACTCTTTGTTCTACCTTTTCCAGTCGGACCCGAAAAAGAAAAACAACAAAACAAAACAGAGCATGTTAGCCTTTCTTAATGGAATCGGCTCTTTTAGATGTGGGCGTTGAGATTCTGCTTGCTTATTTCGTGTGTGAGTGTGTGTGTGTGTGTGTGTGTGTGTGTGTGTGTGTGTGTGTGTGTGTGTGTGTGTGTGTGTGTGTGTGTGTGTGTGTGTGGCAAAACCGTGCCATTAGGCTTGATTTATGCTCCATCGTACGACGTAACGCTCGCTCGCCGAAAATCGCAAAGGTCTAGAAGCTCAACAACATTAGAGCTATGAGCTTTCGGGCACACACTCCAGCTTACAGGTGACCCAGCTCTCGTATGGAACACCAGCAATTCGGTATAGGCCTACAGTAAAACACAAAATATAGAGAGTAATTTTAAGGCAATAGGCCTATCTACTCTTTTCCGAGTAAACAGGTTTCTAGAAGCACAGCATGACAATTTCTCCCTAAAGACATTTGTTCATTTCCTCCTTTCCGTCTCAGCATTGCAGCTAACAGAAGGCTCTGTAAATCCACGTTTTATCCACGTCAGCCCTGTGTGCTTCGTCGTACGGCGGATAGCGAAAACTACTACAAGCATTACGACGCACTGTGAGCTAATTGCAGATCTTCCATGTTTGCTTCTTTTTTTTAACAATTTGAAAGGTTTGGCATTTTATCTTTACTGCTGTTTCAAATGTTTTATGTAACATATATAATGACATGCCCAAAACGGGCATGATGTGCTGCCTCGTGGCTGCCCGCCCGGCTACCCCCTCCTCAAGCTCATCACACAGAAACAGCAGAGAAGAAAAGCCCCCCGGGCATCACAGAGAATAAGACACAACGGAACACAACCCAGTTTGATGGAAAGTCTTATCAGGCACCAGGGACAGAAAGTTTAACTTTCAAAGAAAGGACCTAGCTTTTTCGCGTGAAGCTTTCAAAACGACCTTTTTTTTAATATGACAATTACTTCACATTTAATGCTATTACATGATATCTAGTTTATTCAGAGGCGTATCTGTACAAAACAACATGATAACACAACAAAAGTAGCGCACTAAATTGCTGTTACTAAATTATCCAACCAGGGTATTTGTTTTTCATTTCTATTCCGTGCGTTTGCTTGCGCATATATGCATCTTGTGTGCATGGAGATTTTTTGGCTCTGTGACTGTACCACCGCCTGCAGCTATGCTATCACAGTGTAATTGGTTTGCACCCTCATAAATAAATAAATGGGAAGTGACTCTCATGTTAGGCAAACAAAACAATCCAGCAGAAGAACTCTCCCCGTGTAGCCGGAATCCACGGAGGAGTGGAGTGTCAACATTTGCCTGTGCTCTCTCCACGTTGGACGAGAGATTTAATTGGCTGCACAAACATACAGTAGGGTCATCCTGGCCATCTCTCAACTCCACACAGCTGTCAGTCCAATAAGTAAGGAAAGGGCTTTATTTGCCCTTTTTTTTTGTTGTTGTTCAGAGAATCAAGAAATAATAGATCGCCATAAAAGCGAGTGTTGGTGTGGATGAGGAGCAACAGAGAAGAGAAGAGTACAACACACGCGCACACCTACGCACACGGCCACACGCACACACACTTTTCCATGACAGAAGGTAAAAAAAGAAAAAAGAGGTGCAAGTCAGAGTCACAGTACAGACAACAGAGCTACAGTACCAGATAAGAAAGGTGTCAGTTTTACTGCACTCCACAAACTGCCACAAAAATAAATATATTATATTTATATATGAAGAGAGCAGGGCAGAATATATAGATAGAGAAAGAGTGTAACGTATATAGAAAAGAGACCAATCCACATCACCACCACGTCATGCAAGGCAGTCACAGTCCCACTAACATGACGTCCAAATGACACCGTGGGATCAACTTACTGCTCCGTGACTGGTGGTGTGTGGAAGGGGGTGTGGCTATAGCCTGCTCCGTGACTGGTGGTGTGTGGAAGGGGGTGTGGCTATAGCGGAGAAAGGGACCGTCTCACACTGTGATTGTCAGGTTGCCAGGTTGGTTGGGGTGCAAAAAGAAGGAAAGAAGCTGTGGGATTTTTCCTACAAAATGTAAAAATTAAAATCCCCCCCCCCCCCCCCCCTTATTTTAAGGTTGTTTTATTTTTATCTCTTGAATAAAATAAGGTTATTGTTGTTATTACCTTCAAACCCAAACACAAAAGAGACATGAAATCAAGAAATAGCCTACAACAGAAATACACATGAAAAAAAATTGCCTTTCCATCGTTCAAAGCAGTCATCCCATGTTCTCAAGCTAAAATTATTTACAGTTTTAAAGGTTGAACTTGTATTATATAGGCCTATTCATAGAGATAACCCTTAATGAGCAAAATTCATATTTCAGAAACTTGTCCAGCCTACAATAATTGGATTTGCCTCACATTGTTGAGTGCATAAGTCATTTTTGCGGTACATTTACAGTATCTATAAGACTCAGGACATAATTTCAGCGTGTAATCTACCACTCAACCCGGGGGATGTGGTGTCTACCGTAGAAATCATTCTACACTGATTGAGAGAGGTTGCACATGAATGGAACAGAAAAGAAAAAAATAACTAACTAACTCAAATTAAACCAAAACACAATGTTCAACCCTTTAAACATGGTCATGCATATGGCCAACATGTAGAGTACACAGCTCTTTCAAACGCTATATTGCAGGGGTCTTCAACAGGGGGTCCTCATAGCTACTACAGGGGGGCCGCCAAATCTTTGTGTGATAGGAACTCTTTATTTTTGTTTGATATTAACCACTTGAACCCTAGCATCCCTATTCTGAGGGGAACATTAGCTGAACATATCAGATCTACAAGCTACACTACACAATGCCAATGCTGTCAAACAAGTCTGTGAAGATATCAATGAAATCTAATTCATTAAAATGTTTCATCATTCTGCAACGCAATGGTATACAATAGTGGGGGGTCCCTGCTTCATCTTCATCTCGAAAAATATAAATGAGTATGAAGCTACAATTGACAAAACATATATATATACAGTATTTAACTTTTTAAGTTAAAATTGCCTATGCATACTGTATACTTACAGTATATTTCCCACAAGTCTCCCAGAGGTCTTCTACTCTACCGTATAATAATTCCCTCCTTAACCCCCTCTGCATCCAATCACTTGCATTGCTACCTATTGTGAGCTGGTACAGTAGGTCTGCTATTCTTTGGCAAACATGAAAAGATTTCAAAACAAATATGGACAAAAGAGGTTTCTGCCTGAGAGCCACATAATCCAGAGCTATACAGTACAGCTCGCTTCAGATGCTCCAACTGGAGTATAGTAGTACTTCTCATTTTGTTTGTCTTCCCTTTTCTTTTTTCTTTGATGTTTTCATGTGATTGGTGTTGGTTTTGGGCTATTGGTTTTCCTCAACACAAGGCAATTGCTGTAATAACATAAAACACAGAGATGGATTGAGCCGGGCCAGGAACCAAAAAAGGGACATAAACACACGCACGCACGCACGCACGCACACACACAGGCCCGCACATGCACACGCACACACACAGGCCCGCGCACAGGCACACGCTTCCATGAGGATGTGGATGACAGATTGTCATGGTGTGAAATGGCCATATTTAGAGACACACTGAGTGCGCTACAATGACTATCCTAGTATCCTGTCGTACCGACGGGTTTCAGGATATTCTCCATTTGTCCCTTCATTGATGTGCTACATCAAAATGCCCCCCCCCCTTCTCCTCGGGGTGTCTGCTCTGAAAGCCTCCCTTCAATTAGCAGGACACAGCTCTATTCAAATGCTATCAGGCAAGGGATAAAGGGAGCATTTATCATTTCTATTGCATACCGTCCTCCGTTAATGTCATCCCATGGCTTTTAGAGAGTCAAATATAAGACAAACAAATAGCATTACGGTCTATTTCTCCTTTCCTGTATTTTTGCAGGAAAGAAATTATCTTGGCCTCATGTTATTGTAATGACAGATTTTATGGAGAAAACAAGATTCCTTTGTATAATTCTACTGTGGCACTGGCAGCTATATGGACGGGCAATGATTCTTTAAATTAAATATGACAGTGACAGAGTAGGCCCTTATGGAAGAGTCGGGATGCCGGGGGGTACCCTTTCTTCATAATTTCCTTGGGAATTGTGCTGAATCCCTGATTTTCTGAATAGGCCTACAATTATGTGAAAGCTCAAATTCCGATGGCTCTATCTACCTTATTCTACTGTAAGCACCTGATTATGAATGTACTGCATGATTTAACATCTGGCAGCATCATAAAACAGGTAAACACAGTAAAATGCATTATTTTCAGTTTAGTTAGTTTACTTGAGACCTGCCTTCAGCGCTGCAATAGATTTCCGATATTGCAGACTGACAGAGTCCGCCTGATTGGAATACATATCACTTAACTCGGCTGAAAACAATTTTGTTGAATCACTCAACACAATATAAGTTACAATGTCCTTGGGACCATTTGTTTTTTAAATTATCTGTGCTGAATACCTGATTTTTTCTGAATATGTTTTGGTGGCAGTTTGTGGAGCGCAGTAAAACTGACACCTTACAAATTATGCAAAAATATTGTTGGGAATATTGACAGCTACAGTATGTGACTGTATCTGTAAATTCTGGAGCTTTTGATGGGAGTTATTTGGCTTTGTTTTTTAAGTGTAATTTTGAACGTGGGCAGGATATATTACAGGGAGATATATATTATGATTTCTGTCTGTTCTGTGGTGTGACGGCCGTCCAGTGCAAAATATACAGCATTAATAATAACAAAAAGCATAATCTCAATGTGTGCCTTTAAAGATGCTGTGCACATGATTCACAGAGAAAGAAAGCGGATATGGATTTGTCACTGTCAGGCAGAAACCTATGTCCAAAATCGTCCCTTTTTTATTATTATATAATGGTCACAATGCACTGCAGCGCGATGCAATTTTCCATTTTCACAACTTTTGTGCAACACAGATCTTATACACAGAAGAAAAGGGCATTCATTTACGAAAGAGATATGAGGTTTCTGCCCGACAGAAGCAAAAGCACCAGCGTTATGGAATGGCTATGATTCTTAAAATCTGGCATAAAATAGTAGAACATCTTTTATACTGACAGAATAATCTTTATTGAGGGGTTTAGCTTCTCTAGCTGTTCTTAGAGTGATGGAATGCATGGTGTTTTTTATTTAATGTTTTGTTTTGTTTTGTTTCCTTTCCGAGGGAATTTTTAGACTATACCTCTTGGTTGGGATGGCTTGGTTTTATTTGAATAATTTACGTTCACCTGTCACCCTCATCAACAATGAGTGTTACTTTTACGTAACAGAGTATTTCTACATTGTGGTATTGATACTTTTACTTTACTACTATATATATTTTTTTTTACTGTAGGCTACTTTTATTTTATTTTATTTGTAATAACTATGTCATCTGTTTCACCATAAAGCTCAGATAAAATGGGCAGAAATCCACTGAAAGCGACACTGACAGAACACTTGAAAAAAAGTCTTACCTGGGTTATTTTAGGAAGAAAATTATCACCCATGGCTACAGTAAATTTGCAGTTTAACAGCTTGCATCCGTTCGCCACTCTGGCCCAGTAGTAGACAGGTGTTATATTGCACAGTGGGGCTATTGGTGATGTCATAAAGTTACACGCTAATAACCCACAGGTAAAGAAAAAGAAAAAGAAAAAGAAAAAGAAAAAGAAAAGAAAAAAGAAAAGAAAAAATGGAAGGCCTGTGAGAATGAAAAAACAGGTATATTCTGTGGAAACTGACAGCACCTGACAAACACTCTCCAGTGGAGGAGACTGTGAAGAGGTTCAATGTGATTCTCATTATCTGTGGATAGTGGCATAATTTGCAGAGCCCCCAATATCCTGACACTTTCATTGTTGATATTTAAGGAAATAATATTCCTGAAACGTTTGCTGACAAGTTTTTTTAATCACTTAAACGCTATTGTTTTACTTCATCGTAAGCGGTGTCTATTAGCACAATGGAAAATGAACCCTCAAACACTATAAATGTTATCCAGAGGGGGTCTATTTGTGTGAAATGTCCAAAGCAGAGTCACTTAAAGCCCTTTCTTGACATTTGAAACAACGTGCGCTCAGATTTACAATGGCTATTTGGCAGCCTTCCAAAGCCAGACATGATTCGAAACTCGGACTAAGAAATGTTATATGGGGGCGCCCGCTGGCCAAGTGGTCCAGGCGCATGCCACATTATAGGCTTTGGCCTGACAGCACGTTGCGTGTTCGAGTCCCGTTCATGACGACCTTTGCTGCGTGTCTCTCACCTTCTCTCTCTCCCTCTTTCCTGTCTATCTTCACTTGATACTATCAATAAAGGCTGAAAAGTCAAAAACAAATCTTAAAAAAAATTATATGACGCATATACTGAACAGCACAGCGAAGGCTAGCAGTGCTAAGATTACTACTAACCAAGAGGCTGAGGAACCTGTTTCTCAGTCTGTTTCGCTTATTAGAAGCGACTTAGGGTTTGTTCTTCTCCAAAGTCGCTTGTAAATATTGGTACTTTGCAGGGGTGTGGTTTTGTTCCCATAGTGTGCTATTAACATTATGGTCTGCCGACCATTTGATCTCCACTTAAGCGGGACGCATATACTCAGCTTTTAGGTGATAACCTAACCAGCGTGTTAGTAAACACACAGAGACATGTGCATGGGATGAGTAGTGAGTGGCTTATCACGGCAGCTCAGTGACATACTCCTAAAAACTGGAGAATGCGTGAGCCTTTAGTGCAGTGCTACTCAACCTGCGGCCCATGGGCGCATGCGGCCCCTGCTTAATGTATCTGCGGACGTCATGGTCATACCAATACAAATATTATTGGTTTTTCATTGTTTTGAACAAGATTTTCGGTATTGTATTGTTTGTTCCAAGACAAAGTGATACGGCCTGATTGATGTCAGCTGAGTATTAACCACTTTCTGATTTATTCACCTGTTATAATCTGTTCATTATAATATATGTTCTCTTCACATTTTCTGAATGAAGTCTCATTTCGAAACTTCCGCATTAATCACAATGTTTTTGTTCACTGAGGTTTGCCTCATAGATGGAAATGTGTTGCCTTCATTTTTAGACTAGTCATGTATTCCGTTACAAAATACATTTGTAAACGTTTCAAAAATTATACTGAAATGTTTAGCTTGCGGCCCTTGGACTTTGGGAATTTTGCTGAGTGCCCTGAGCCATCTTAAGTTGATTAGCCCTGGTTTAGTGTCATAGACTTTGGACAGGTTTTGAAGTTCAGAGAGTTCTTATTTATTTAATTCGTACTTTATTCAAATTTGTTTACAATAAATGACAAAAGGTAGCCTACTTGATTTGTGCTTTGTCAATGAAAGCAAAACATAAATAAAAAAGTTAAACTGAACACAATGAGTGAGTCTGTTTCACTGCGAGGTTGGTTTATACTGTCATTCTGGAATGGGTTGGTATGGTGTGGAATGGAGCATTCTGGCTCAGCATGGGCTTAGCAGTGGCATATACCTGGGTATGGATGGCAGAGGGGTCAGTAAGGTCGGTTGGCATCCTTTGGCCGCTTGAGTTGAACCTTCAGCCTCTTCATGCCTATCTGAAAGCCGTTCATGGCCTGGATGGCGGCTTGAGCACTGGACGGGTTATCAAAACTCACAAAACCTGCGTGCGTAGACAGGAGAGAGAGAGAGAGAGAGAGAGAGAGAGAGGAGAGAGAGAGAGAGAGAGAGAGAGAGAGAGAGAGAGAGAGAGAGAGATATATACGTAGGTTAGAAACATTGAGGTAGGTATAGGAAGGGGAAAGGGAAATAGAATGAGAAAGACAGAGCTGGGAAGGGTGAAGGAGTAGAGGAGGAGACGGAGAATGAAATGGACAGAGAGAGACAAGGAGGAGGTGAAGGAGACAGAGAGCTGAGATGAAACTCAGAAGAGAGACAGAATATGTCTTTAAACATCAACAATGACACAAAATAAGGCTTTTGTTTTGTCTCTTCCTTAAAGATTAAAGGAAACGATCCCCAATTAAAATGGATGATTACGGTAGCAAGCGACAAGTAAATGTCTAATGGCCACACATATATTAGAAACAGAGATTGGGAACTATTAGAGAAACCTGCCAGGGAGTCTAATTTGAATACAGATGGGAGGTGGGGGATAAAAGGTGTCCTGTGAAAAGAAATCAGGGCAAAATTAATTTCATGCTGGGTGTACGTTTGTGAGCTCAGCAGATGTGCGTGCGTGTGTGTGTGTTTCTGTATGTGTGGTGTGCAACATGAAGATACTTGCGTGCGTGCGTGCGTGCGTGCGTGCGTGCGTGCGTGCGTGCGTGTCTGTATGTATGGTGTGCAACATGAAGATACGTGCACAAGGGTGTTTGAAGAGTGGTACACACATACCTTGCCGTTGTCTAACCAGTGTGTACATGTGACGGTGTGTATTACGTGTGTAATGTGTACATGTGACGGTGTGTATACGTGTGTAATGTGTACATGTGACGGTGTGTATACGTGTGTAAGGGCACAAAGGTTGTGACAGACGGGGCGGTATGAGAACGGGGGGTGGGGGGTGGTCTCTGCTGAGCTCAGAGGTTCCCCGAGGTTCCTGAGTTATCACCTGGGTGTCGGAGCGGAATGAGCCCTAAGGCTCTCTCTCTCTCCTCCTCTCCTCTCACGCTGCCGGGACTCCTGCCCGCCTGCCCGCTCTTATCAGGCAACAGCGGTGATTGACGGCTCGAATTTTCCGCCTGCCAACTGATTTGATCACGCCGCTATGGGTCCAATTTAATTTGGGGGGAGAGGGCAGGCTTTTGTCAGCACCGCCGAGATAAGGCTGTCCGCATTTTTTTTTTACAAACCCCCTTTAAACAAACGGAGCAGGGGAAAGGACCTGTCAGGACGCCAGTGATCCACCCCCCCTCCCCCCCTGCCAACCTGTCCTGCTCCCCACCCCACACCACCCCCCGCACAACCTCACCTACACCCCGCCACCCCCCTCTCACTTCCTACTTTAATAAATCTCTGCCTCAAAACCTGACACAAAAAAAGGAAGAACGGAGAGAGAGAGAGAGAGAGAGAGAGAG